>NC_091621.1:20581612-20884642 GCF_027580195.1 Bos mutus | reverse complement strand
TTGATTTGATCCCTGGGTCAGGAAGATCCCCTGGAGAAGGAAATGGCCACCCACTCCAGTATTCTTGCTGGGAGAATCTCATGGACAGAGGTGCCTGGTAGGCTACAGTCCATGGGATCACAAAGAGTCGGACACAACTGAGCACACACACACACACACAAATTAGTGATAGGTTCAGTTCAGTTCAGTTGCTCAGTCGGGTCGCCTTTGCGACCCCATGAATCGCAGCATGCCAGGCCTCCCTGTCCATCACCACTCCCGGAGTTCACTCAGACTCACGTCCATCGAGTCAGTGATGCCATGCAGCCATCTCATCCTCTGTCGTCCCCTTCTCCTCCTGCCCCCAATCCCTCCCAGCATCAGAGTCTTTTCCAATGAGTCAACTCTTCACATGAGGTGGCCAAAGTACTGGAGTTTCAGCTTTAGCATCAGTCCTTCCAATGAATATTCAGGGTTGATTTCCTTTAGAAAGGACTGGTTGGATCTCCTTGCAGTCCAAGGGACTCTCAAGAGTCTTCTCCAAATCCACAGTTCAAAAACATCAATTCTTTCCTCTCAGCTTTCTTTATGGTCCAACTCTCACATCCATATATGACCACTGGAAATCTGTTACTAGGTCACTCTTAATTTATTAGTTACAACAGGTGTAGCCTTAACCACTACAGATGAGTGTAACCCTAACTACTAGTAGAGACCAAGGAATGGAGGTATGGCACTTTCTCCATCAGTTAAGGAACACTTAACATAAATGCTCTAGCCAAAGAGCTGCCACCAAAAGTCTTTTTGAATTAAGTCAAGTGAAAGATCACATTGTTGACTGTATTTGCTTTTATAGTTATTGCTCCTGGCTCATGTGTTTTGAAGCCTATTGTTCAATATGTATTTGGTGAGTATTATAGCATATTTTCTCTCTCACTCTTGCCCTCCTCTTTCTCCTTCTTGTCCCCTTTCCTCTCTTCTCCTTCTTCTTCCCTCCCTCTACCCATGAGCCATGTGTGTGTGTGTGTGTCTGTGTGTGTGTATACACACACATACACACTTTTCTGTCCTTGTGGAAGGAATAATATCCTTTGAGGTTTGCTTAAAAAATTACCAGTGGTGCCAGTGTTAGAGATTAAGAAAGTCTCTGCAGTCCATTGCTATTATTATACCTCATTCAATACAGTTTTAAACTTGAATTCTCCAATAATGTTTTAAAAATAAAGCAGTGCAAGCAATAAATATCTTAAGAAGGAAATTGACTTTATATCTTTGGAATTTCCTTTAGTTCTTTGTTGAGAGCTGATCTCAGATGGCTCATGAAAGAATGAAAGAATGGACAAATTAATATTACTCTCAAGACTATCAAGCAAGTGTATAAATATATTTGAAAAGTAAGGCTACCTTGCAACATTATAAGTATTAAAAAGAACTTGACAGATGTGCTTTGGCCATAATAAGCATGATACCTAATCCAAATAAAATTATTTTTATTTTAAAATGTGATAGCAGATCTTTTCAGTATTTGTGGCTCAGTGGTAAAGAATCTGCCTGTCAATACAGTAGATGTAGATTTGATCTCTTGGAGAAGGAAATGGTAACCCACTCCAGTATTCTTGCTGGGAAATCCCCTGGACAGAGAGCCTGGTGGGCTACAGTCCATGGGGTCACAAAGAGTCAGATTTGACTTAGCAACTAAACAGCAACAAAGCAAGTCTTTGCAATATTAATGAAGAGTGCGTTGGCCATACCTACTGAACATGAGGCAACGTGCATGATCACTGTTTTGTTGTTCTTCTCACATGAAAGAATCAAAATTCAAAGATCCAAGGGAGGCAATTGAGTCCTGAGTAATATGTTCTTTACTTACTCCTTTTTCCCCCCCAAGAGTAAGAAAGAAGTTCTTAGACTCAATATACACATGTAAGGAACCTATTTACCTGTTTACCTGGCTCTTAGGAGCTGCTCAACACACATTAGCTGGTGTCATTATATAGCATAAGGCATTTCTTATCTATTGTTCCTATTCTGCTGGAAGTCATTCATGCTATTAAAATACAATTTGGGAGGACTCCTGGGAAGTGTAGCTTCTGAAGGTGGTTATCTATCCAGGAGGCAGAGCAACCCTGGAAAGCTACAGTTCAGCATGCTCTGTTTCGGTAGCGTGCTAGGTGTGTATAGAATAAAGGATTAGAATGCTGTCCTTTCCCCTTAGACTCATAATAAGAGCACCAGATCAGTGATTTCCAGAAAATAAACAACACCGACCTTTAAAGAAATCTCTGTTTTGATTCTTCCCCTGCCTCTGTGCCAGTAGGGATTTTCTGTTATGGTCAGAGATAAACAAAAAAGGGTAATGGGCTGTTATGAAACAACGAGAAAATATCCATCCTGGAGGGCAGGAGACCTGTGTGTGGCCAAGGAGACACTTATTGGGGGCTTCCAGAGATTGCACAAGCTAATCCCCTCTGTGGAAATTGCGATTCAGAGTCACTCTGCTTCTTTTGTGATTCAGGTTTTTCAAGCTGGCTTTGTTCATTTTTAGAGAGGATATGCTTTGTGATAGCCCTACCTAAGAAACTTTTAAGACAAGAAAAGTATCAGTGACATCTCTGAGAAGTATCATTCCATCGGTCTGTGTGTTACTGGGTCCAAACTCGCTCTGCTCACTGCACAATGCGCCAATGAATCCAAGAGACAGGTTGAGGCATGGAAGAGACTTTAATTGGGAGCCAGCTGACTGAGAAGATGGCAAGCTAGTGCCTCAGAATAACCATCTTATCAGGGTCTGGATGCCAGGTGTTTTCATAGATGAGAGATGAGGACAGTAAGGAAGTAAAGTAAAAAGGCCATTAATCTTGCAAGCATCTCCTAGAATGGCAAGCCTCAGGTGGATTATGTGTTAATTTCCCCCTTCCATCCATCTACAAGCACACAGGGTTCTGAACAAAGGCACTGTAGCTTAATAGTCAGGCAGAGGGGCAGGATTCTTGGAGGCAGGCCATTCTGTATGATTATAATAACAAAAGCAAGGAAAAGCAAGTCAGAGGAATGGTTCCATTGTGGAGTCAGAATTGGCTTCTTCTCTGCAACATGGGCAGTGGTATTGATAACACTAATGTGTTCCATCTGTAAGAATTCATCGTTTCTATTTTTAAATGGCTACCTGTGATTGTCAATATTCCTGAGATTTGCAACCATGGAGGCTGCAGGTTCACATTTCCTGGTAATGCTTAACAGTGACCGAGTCGTACAAAACATCTGAAATTCTCTCTGGGAAGTCAAAGATAACACTTGGCTTGGTGATGGAGAAATCCTCTAAACTGAATTTTTGAATAATATTTGGAGTCTGTGAATTTTTCCATTTCCATATCCAAACAGAAAGGGAACCCATCTGATAATTTGACTGGGGTGATGTATGAGCCCCTTGCCTAACTATTGTAAGACCTATTCCAAGGAGGCAGGTGGAAGATGAGATAATTCCTCTTAGGGCGCCAGCAGGAAAAATAGCTTAGCTTTGATATTTTTCAGCTTTTCAAAAGAGAGCACAGGTGAGGTTATAAAAAGAGAATCTCATCTCATCTCTCTTTCCCACAGTTCCATCCTACAACTTTGTGAGTGCCAAGTTATCTATGAAGGGGATTTGTACAGGTAACCGAGGATGTACTATTGGAAGTGAAGAGAGACCATGAGTCAACCATATTGGGGTATTTGTAATTTAATTTAATTTGTAATTTAAATTTCCTTGAAGGTTAACTTTATAGTTCTAGTTTTTTCCTTTAAATTATATTTGTAAGGACTTTCATCACAGTGTTTCCTATAATGAAAAGATATAAAAACATAGAGATCTGTTCTGAGGTGCTTTGACGTTTGTATTTTTGAAGTGAAGCAAGTAAATAAGCCTTATTATTTCTATTTTTGTAAAAGCCAAGGGAAATGGAATTATAGTCCAGTGTCAATAGAATTGAGCCACTGTGGAATTAGGGGATGGAGTTTGTAGAACTGAAACTCTGATGCTGATAGTCTTCCTTTCTATTCAGAAGAACCTGAACAAATAAAAAAGTAAAAACAAACATTATTAGAAAAGTAAGTAATAAAGAGATATACAAATCGAAATGTCATTTAATAATGAAATAATGCAAACCTAATTATGAAATCTGATCTTTTATTTGTCTTGTTTGTAATTCCTGGATATTTAGGAGACACCCATATAGTCCTTGAAATTTCCTTTTGGTATTCTAAAGAGAGTAAATTTTTGACTGATGCTTTATCATTGAAAAAAATTGGGCTTTTTCAGGAAAAGGGGAAGGGTTAGCAGCCTTTTATTTATATGGGGAATTGTCCTATTTTTGCTTTCAGTTACTAATTGTCATTATCTTTTCTCTATGAAAAATTACTGTTCCTCATCACACAGAAATGACAGGATTTATCTCAAGATTTTCATACATGCATTGACACTGTCTGGATTACACTGACATTAATCATTGTAACCAGTTGTTTTTTAAAGTGGTGTGCTTCTGGAGACTGTTGGTGTGTTTATAACTGACGTACCAGAAAAAAGCTTGTTTTTCTTTTATCATTTTGTGGATGATAATGCTGAGCACAGGTGTAAAAATTATTTTAAGGTGAAAGTTCTAGTTCCACCCCTATTAATAATTAATACACACATCCAGAGAGTCAGATATTTTATCAGTATACATAATATTGCTTGTTTAGTCAGACTCTATGATTCTAAAAATTGATCACACATAACGATCTGTATGATACAGAGGTCAGCTAAGAATAAATAGGAAGAAGTTCATGCTGCTGCTGCTGCTAAGTCGCTTCAGTCGTGTCCGACCCTGTGCGACCCCATGGATGGCAGCCCACCAGGCTCCCCGTCCCTGGGATTCTCCAGGCAAGAATACTGAAGTGACAGTCATTAAAAAGAATACATTTGAATCAGTTCTAATGAGGTGGATGAAATTGGAGCCTATTATACAGAGTGAAGTAAGCCAGAAAGAAAAACACCAATACAGTATACTAACGCATATATATGGAATTTAGAAAGATGGTAACAATAACCCTGTATACGAGACAGCAAAAGAAACACTGATGTATAGAACAGTCTTTTGGACTCTGTGGGAGAGGGAGAGGTGGGATGATTTGGGAGAATGGCATTGAAACATATATAATATCATATATGAAAAGTCTCCAGTCCAGGTTCGATGCATGATACTGGATGCTTGGGGCTAGTGCACTGGGATGACCCAGAGGGATGGTACGGGGAGGGAGGAGGGAGGAGGGAGGAGGGTTCAGGATGGGGAACAAGTGTATATCTGTGGCGGATTCATTTTGATATATGGCAAAACCAATACAATATTGTAAAGTTAAAAAATAAAATTAAAAAAAAAGGGAAAAAAAAGGGGAAAAAAAAAAAGAATACTGGAGTGGGTTGCCATTTCCTTCTCCAATGCATGAAAGTGGAAAGTGAAAGTGATGTCCCTCAGTCATGTCCGGCTCTTAGCAACCCCATGGACTGCAGCCTACCAGGCTCCTCCATCCATGGGATTTTCCAGGCAACAGTACTGGAGTGGGGTGCCATTGCCTTCTCCCAAAAAGTTCATATTAGTTCATAATATATGAAGCTCTGGGCCTGTACCCAGATACACACATTTCTCAGTCTGAATACTGATTTTGCAAGTCTAGGTATGATTTTGGAGTTTTCAACTTCACCTTTTCCCATTGTTTTGATATTCTTGTTGGTTAGGTTACTTAGGAAAACAAGTCACTTGTGTTATGTTCACTGATTGTTTTTTTGAAGTACAACAGGTTGCTGAGTACTTGATTTTTGCAATTTGGAAATTTTTATTCCTGTTTACTTCCCATACAAATATAATTGACATTTTGACTGCTCTCTGGTTTTTCCTGGGAGTGTGGTGTATCATCTTAATGAGCACTTTCTTAGTAAAATGCATATGTGAGTAGGATGTTCTGATTTCATGCAAAGTTTGTACTCGGTATGAAAAAAACTTGCAAAAACCGTTTGCATCGTGACTGGTTTGGGGAACTAGATTCCTCGGAGGAAAAACAATGCTGTATGATTTGCTAACGCTGAGAGAGTTCCCTTAGGCATAGTGCTAAAATACAGCAAAACAGCTATCTAAAATAATATTGTACATAGCATTCAATTATATGTGTACAGGACCTCATAGTGTTAATTAAACTAGTAAAATTAATACTAACATAGATAACAGAAACTGGACTTCTAGTTGAAAAGATAGAGCAAATTCAATAGAAGACTTCTGGCAAGGATTGTCAGTGTTACTTCTGTGGTGATAGTTTTGGAGGTTTTGTGAATTATGTGGACACTAAGCATATTTGAATGTTACCAACCACCATTTTGTTTCAGGTTTGCAGATGGATTAATACATAGTGAACTAGTATGTATCTTAATATCATTTATTAGGGAATACAATTGAGTGATATAAGTAAATTTTTTACTAAAATTATACTGTATATGAAACAAGGGGAAACTTAATGATTATATTGAAAAGAAACATATTTGTATTTAGACAATTATTTTAATATTTTGCATTATCTCTGTTGAATCCCATGAAATCAGGTTTGAAAACCGAAGTCCAACAGATTTGGTGATGTATATTTTTCCTTTTATTCTCCTCTTATTATTTTTGGCTTGCAAGCTAGGCCTGGGTTCCCTCTTAATGTTGTACTGGCAGTATGTTAATTAGAAAACACAAGTAGCTATTTCATTGTCTACAACTATTATTGTAGGCTAATACATAAACTATTTTTTGTCTCTGTGTATATTCTTTGTTGGGAGAAGGAAATGGCAACCTACTCCGATATTCTTGCCTGGAGAAATCCATGGACAGAGGAGACTGGTGGGCTACAGTCCATGGAGTCATACGGAGTCGGACACAACTGAGTGATTAACATAACGTAACATTTACAGTTGTTGTCACTAAATCATGTTCGACTTTGTGATCCCATGAACTGTAGCATGCCAGCTCCTCTGTCCTCTGCTATTTCCTGGAGTTTGCTCAAATTCATATCCATTTAGTCAGTGATGCCATCTAATCATCTCATCTTCTGCTTCCCCTTTCTTCTTTTGCCTTCATTCCTCCCTAACATTAGTGTCTTTTTCCAATCAGTTGGCTCTTCATATCAGGTGGCCAAAGTATTGGAGCTTTAGCATCACTCCTTCCACTGAATACTCAGGATTAATTTCCTTTAGGATTGACTGATTTGATCTCCTTGCTGTCCAAGGGACTCTCAAGAGTCTTCTCCAGCACCACAATTCAAAACCATCAATTCTTCAGCCCTCAGCCTTCCTTATGGTCCAACTCTCACATCTGTACATGACTACTGGAAAAACCATAGCTTAGACTATACGGACCTTTGTTGGCAAAGTGATGTCTCTGCTTTTTAATATGCTGTCTAGGTTTGTCATAGCTTTCCTTCCAAGGAGAAAGCATCTTTTAATTTCTTGACTGCAGTCACTGTCCATGGTGATTTTGGAGCCCAAGAAAATGAAATCTATCACTGTTTCCACTTTTTTTTCCTTCTATTTGCCATGATATGATGGGACTGGAAGCTGTGATCTTCATTTTTCTAATGCTGAGTTTCAAGCCAGCTTTTTCATTCTCCTCTTTCACCCTCATCAAGAGGCTCTTTAATTCCTCTTCACTTTCTGCCGTAAGAGTGGTTTCATCTGTGTTCTGTGAGGCTGTTGCTATTTCTCCTGGCAATTTGTGTGTGCATACAACGTGGCAAAATGTGTTACAAAAGCCCACAAGAGTGTCCTTTTCCCAGAAGTTAAAAACTGTTAGCTAAGATTTCAGTAAATTTTAGAAAGATTGTGGGCTTTGAACTCGGATTCAAAAATCCCCACTCTGACACTTATTAGCTATTTAATCTTAAACAAATTTTTTAAATTGCTCAAAAAATGAATCTTTATTTTCTCATCTCCAAAATGGTCATGCCACATAAACTACACAATTGTTAGGAATGTATTAATACATAATTAGCACTTAGCTCTATCTCAGGAACAGAGCAAGTGAAGAGTAAACAATAGCTCTTATTACTGTTTTTCTAGGGAGTTGCTTTTCTTTTCTTGCTCTTAAACATTAGAGTCACTTTCTGTGCATAGCCAGCCACCTTTCTTAGGGACAACAATCAAAATCATTGGCTTTCTTTGTATTTGGATTCATTTCTGAGATCTCATTAATGGTGATTAAGTTTTGTTCTTAATTTTTTTTTTTTTTTTTGTAAAGATTGATTCCTTTAATAGTTTACTAAGGAATTTTTTTCCCCCCCAAAGGAAGTAAATTAACATTTATTTAGTTCCTCTTTATGCCTTGTTCTCTTCTGCTTTCTGATTGTAAGAAATCTATGTATCACATGTTTCTATTAAACATAATATTTGATATATTTAGAATGCTTTATTCCCATTTGGATAATGAATTTGCTATGTGAATATCATTTGTTGGGCAAATAGAAAATATGATTTGGTTAAGCATTAAGATGAATACTCCATTGCCTCTGTATCTGCCTTTTGATCAAAGGTGCCTTTTCTAGGAGTACATACTGAATAGATTTCATTGTCATAGAAAGATCCCAAGGGCGTTGACTAAAGGTCAACTCAAACTGTTTATAGAATACATATTTCTGTTTTCTCAGATAAACTTTAGGAGATGAGTGAATAAGAAATTTGTGCTATGATGTGGCATCTGGATTTATTCATAACACAAAATAGATAAATAGTCCAATTATTGTATCTATTGGCTTAGGTTAGCACTGGAAATTACAGGACTATTTCATGTTAAGATTTGGGCAAAACTTCAAGAATAAAAGGTTATAACCAATTTTACCTTTTACAAAGCACCTATCACTTAGAAGAAGGCTAAAATGACTAAATAATACTCAATAAGAAACTTATCTTTTAATGGAATAAGTAAATTTACTCTGAAATCACAAAAAATTTTTTTTAAATTGCCATTTCAGGTTGAATTAATGGAAAACTTTTGCATCACAAAAAGGACAGTTATCCTAAAGTGATAAAGTACCACGAACATAAACCTAGAGAAAGCAAAAAAAAAAAAATGAATGTGTTATCATTATTAAATTTTTTATGGAAACAAATAATATTTCCCTGTTGTGACATGGTTTGTTATTAAAGATTTGAATTATTATTGTTTCACAAAGCATCTAAATGACATATAATAAGAACTTTTATAGTATGTAGCTTGAAAAGTTATTGTTCTGCATCACAAAATAAGTATACCCTGATAAAAAATTCTATTCTAATTACTTAGGAAGTTTATTTCCTCTTTTGAAACTTTCTAAAATCACATTTGTATGAATAGTAATTTAATTATTGTAATTATTTGAAGTCTCTCATTTTTTGCTGTGCATGATGGAAAGAGGCCATTAATAAAACTTCTTCTTCCCAACCCAGCCTTGTTTGTAGGCATTACAACTTTCTTGCTTAAGGACCATCATGGGGCCAAGTTACTAGGGTTGTGTGGAAGCAGAATGAAGTGAAAGTGAAAGTGAAGGCCGCTCAGTCATGTCTAACTCTTTGCCATCCCATGGAGTCTACAGTCCATGGAATTCACCAGGCCAGAATACTGGAGTGGGTAGCTTATCCATTCTCCAGCGGATCTTCCTAACCCAGGTATCGAACTAGGGTCTCCTGTATTGCAGGTGGATTCTTTACCAACAGAGGGAAGGTCAGAAGCAGAATAATGGATCCCCAAAGATGTGTGTGTCCTGAGACTCAGAATCTGTCAGTATGTTACCTTACCGCTGTCTTAGTCAGTGGTTGTTGTTTAGCCACTAACTCTTGTCTCTTTGTGACCCCATGGACTGTAGCCCTCCAGACTCCTCTGTCTATGGAATTTCCCAGGCAAGAATACTGGAGTGGGTTGCCATTTCCTCCTCTAGGGTATCTTCCCAGACCAGACATTGAACTTGTGTCTCCTGCATTGGCAGGCGGATTCTTTACGACTGAGTCACCTGGGAAGCCCAGTATGGGCTGCTATAACAGAATATCATAGACTGCAATGGGTGGGGTGGGGGCTTATAAACATCAGAAATTTAGTTCTAACAGTTCTGGAAGCAGGAACAGAGGTTCCAGTGAGGACTTGATGAGGACCCTATTCTGGGTTGCAGATGGCTGTTCTCTTGATTCATAGTGAAGGGGGTGAGAAAGAGCTTTCTGGGGCTTTTTTTTTTTTTTTTTTTCTTTAGTAAGTTCCCATTCATGAGGGCTCTACTCTCATGATCTAATTACCTATCAAATGCCCTACCTCCTAATAACATTACATTGGGGTTTAGGATTTTGATATGAATTTGTGGGACTACCTGGAGAAGGAAATGGCAACCCACTCCAGTATTCTTGCCTGGAAAATCCCATCGATGGAGGAGCCTGGTAGGATACAGTCCATGGGGTCGCAAAGAGTTGGACATGACTGAGTGACTTCACTTTCTTTTGTGGGAATACCATGAAGTCAATAACTATTGCAAAAGAGGCTTTGTAGATATGATCACAGGTAAGGGCAATGATCAAGGGTCAGGTGAGAGACTTTACTGGATTATCTAGGTGGGCTCAGCTAATTACAGGAGTCCTTGAGAGTGGAACACCTTTCCCTGGTGGGTCAGAGAGATGAGACAGAAGAAGGAGGAGGAAAAATTTGTGAGAGGGACTTGACCACTGTTCCTGGATTTTGAAATGGAAGAAGGGGGCTGTGAGTCAAGGAATGCAGCGGGCTTTTAAGAACTGGGAAAGACCTTTAGCCTATAGCTAGAAGGAAAATGGAGACCTCAGTTTTACAACTGTGAGAAACTGAATTTTGTCAACAAGCAAGAAATAGCTTTTCTCTTAGAGCCTCCAGAAAAAAATGGAGCCTATCAACACCTTGGTTTAGTATAATGAACTACAGAACTGTAGATTTCTGCTGTTGTAAGCTGTTATGTTTGTGGTAATTTGTTATGGAAACAATGGAAAACTAATACAGGTGAGTTTACCACTCCGCAGCATTCCAAGCAGATCGCAACAGGGCAGTGGTGTTGGGCTCTTAAAAAAAAAGTAATAACACTTGCTCTACTACTTGGCTAGGTAATTTTGAGGACTATGTATGAAAACTATTGCAAATTGTACAAATACCAGTGGAAAATAGACAGGTCCTTTGATAAATCAGCCTAGTTGAGCAAAGAATTTGTCCCAGAAACTAGTCTTTCCATTTATTGGTTCTATGATCTTAGGCAGTTCATTTGAGTTCCAAGTCTTGATTTCCTCATTTTTAAAAGAAGTATGATGATAATCTCTGTTTCATAGGGTTGGACTATTATTAGACTTAGTGGGCTTCCCTGGTGGTGCAGATGGTAAAGAATATGCCTGAAATGCAGGATACCCAAGTTCAGTCCCTGGGTTAGGAAGATCCCCTGGAGAAGGGAATGGCAACCCCCTACAGTATTCTTGCCTGGAGAATTCCATGGATAGAGGAGCCTGGTGGACTGTAGTCCATGGGGTCACAGAGAGTGGGACATGACTGAGAGAGTAACACACTTACTAGATTTAACTTTAGAGTGAAAAGAGGCCAAGTTGGCCTGGAACCTATAATGCTACATGCTTGACCAGCCTTTCACCTCAACTGCACAATGACGAGAGAACTTGAAGAGTGAGATCCTTTGATGTAATTACTCCTTTTGTCATTATAAGTTTTGGCTCCAAACTCTGATCCTCATAAATTGGGCTATACTATGAGTGGACTTCCAGCTTCCCTTGTCTTTCTGATGTAAAGTGTTAGTTGCTCAGCTGTGTCTGACTCACTGTGACCCCATGGACTGTAGCCTGCCAGGCTCCTCCATCCATAAAATTCTCCAGGCAAGAATACTGGAATGGGTTGCCATTCCCTTTTCCAGGGGATCTTCCCGACCCAGGAATTGAACCCCAGGCCTCCGGCTTTGCAGGCAGATTCTTTACCATCTTAGCCATCAGGAATGTAATGCTATGCTATGCTAAGTCACTTCAGTCATGTCCGACTTTGTGTGACCCCAGAGATGGCAGCTCACCAGGCTCTCCCGTCCCTGGGATTCTCCAGGCAAGAACACTGGAGTGGCTTGCCATTTCCTTCTCCAATGCATGAAAGTGAAAAGTGAAAGTGAAGTCGCTCAGTCGTGTCCGACTCTTAGCGACCCCATGGACTGCAGCCTACCAGGCTCCTCTGTCCATGGGATTTGCCAGGCAAGAGTACTGGAGTGGGGTGCCATTGCCTTCTCTGTCAGGGATGTAAAGCCTAGACTAAAAACAGCCACATTATTCTCCTTTGTCCAGGCCAATACTTTGAACCTGATTCTTGTGGTCTTCCTACCAAGATGAGATGAGTAGGGAAGGATGAACCCAAGGAAAGAGGCATTACATTTCTTGTTGAGATTTAGAACAGAGATGGCCTAACTAGCCCACTCACAGGTGTCCTCAGAGTGGGAAGGGAGGGATTCTCCCTAGCTTGGCAGTCCTAGTGAAGACTGTCTTTCCACACTCACTGCATAGGAGCATAGACTTGAAAATCAAGGCTGAGAGTCAAGAAAGCAATAGTCTTAAAAAAAAAAAAAATCAGTGGTGAAAGGATTCTAGGCACAGAAGAAAAGGCCTGTAATTTCTTATCATGTCACACTAAAGCCCATCTCCTGTGCCAATATTGTTATTATTTAATCAAAGAAGAACTTGTGTATTTTTATAATTTTTTATTGAATTATAGTTGCTTTACAATGTTGTGCTATTTTCCACTTTAGAGCAAAGTGAATCAGCTATTTTTGTTGTTCAGTTGCTCAGCTGTGTCTGACTCTTTGTGACCCCATGAACTGCAGCACACCAGGCTTCCCTGTCCTTCACCATCTCCCAAAGTTGCTCAAACTCATGTCCATTGAGTTGGCCATATGTACACATATATCCCCTCTTTTTTGGATTTCCTTCCCATTTAGGTCACCACAGAGCATTGAGTAGAGTTCCCTGTGCTATATAGTAGTTTCTCATTAATTGTCTATTTTATACATAATAGTGTATATTTGTTGATCCTAATTCCTCCCACTCCATTTTCCCCACTTGGTGTCCATGTGTTTGTTCTCTACGACTGTGTCTCTGTTTCTCCTTTGCACATAGGTTCACCTGTACATTAATTTTATCCTCCATCAATATTCCCCATCCAGATGTAAGAAAATTTGTTCCCTCCATAGGATGGACTGTGTTATTAACAGACTTAGCAGACATTTTAAATTAATAAATTTCATCTTGAAAATGAAGGCTCAATCTGATTTTCAGTCACCTGGTGAAGTAAAAGAGTTTTATATTTTTACATCTCTTTCTTTCCTGAACCTCCTTTGGACCTCTTCATGCCAAAGGGGGTCTTTCCCTCTCTTACAATAAATAGCTTAATGCCCTCATGCTCAATAAAATACTTAGTAGAGGCAAGTTCCCTGTGGACAGAGTTTTGTCGCTTGCATCTACTGATGTGTCTCTAACTGTTGGAGAATTGTCTGACCTGATACCTTGTAGGTGCTCAGTAAATACTTGTTGAATGAATGGATGATGTCTTCTTAATTTTTCTGGCACCTTATAACATCCTTGGGCTTCCCAGACAGCTCAGCTGGTAAAGAATATGCCTGTAATGCAAGAGACCCTAGCTAGATTCCTGGGATGGGAAGTTCCCCTGGAGAAGGGATAGGCTACCCACTCCAGTATTCTTGGGTTTCCCTTATGACTCAGATGATAAAGAATCCACCTGCCATGTAGGAGACCTGGGTTCGATCCCTGGATTGGGAAGATCCTGTGGAGGAGGGCATGACAAACCACTCCAGTATTTTTGCCTTGAGAATCCCCATGGACAGAGGAGCATGCTGCTGCTAAGTCACTTCAGTCATATCCGACTCTGTGCGACCCCATAGACGGCAGCCTACCAGGCTCCCCGTCCCTGGGATTCTCCAGGCAAGAACACTGGAGTGGGTTGCCATTTCCTTCTTCAGTGCATGAAAGTGAAAAGTGAAAGTGAAGTCGCTCAGTCGTGTCTGACTCTTCACGACCCCATGGACTGCAGCATACCAGGCTCCTCCATCCATGGGATTTTCCAGGCAAGAGTACTGGAGTGGGGTGCCATTGCCTTCTCCACAGAGGAGCCTGGTGGGATACAGTCCATGGGGTCGCAAAGAGTCAGACACGACTGAGCGACTAAGCACAACACAGCACATAGCGTCTTTATTCCTGTGGTGCCTTCACTTTCCAAAGCAATTCTTAAACCTCATACATGAGAAACCTCCTAGTGGTGATACAATTAAATTATATTGAAAGAATGTACTAAAAAGCATAGGATTTTTTTTCTACCTCATATCTTGTGACTGCCCTTTGATCACCCCATTTTCTATAGGATATGTTTAATACTTACAGCATCCCCAAAGACATCTGACTATAAGAACCACATAGTGACTACTGAAGGAAGGGACAGGAGACAAATTTCTAAGACCCACCCCAAGTGGGCAGTTTTAAAGACCAAAGGGTGGCATCTCCAGTGAGAGTAAACCAGTAAAATCTCATTGCGCAGAAAGACGATTCAAGAAGATGTGCTTGTCTGGATGTTGTTGTTGAGTGGCAAGGAGGAAAAATGGTCATGCATGCTGCTACTGATGCTAAGTCGCTTCAGTCGTGTCCAACTCTGTGTGACCCCATAGACAGCAGCCCACCAGGCTCCCTCGCCCCTGGGATTCTCCAGACAAGAACACTGGAGTGGCTTGCCATTTCCTTCTCCAATGCATGAAAGTGAAAAGTGAAAGTGAAGTCGCTCAGTCGTGTCCAACCCTCAGTAACCCCACGGACTGCAGCCTACCAGGATCCTCCGTTCATGGGATTTCCCAGGCAAGAGTACTGGAGTGGGTTGCCATTGCCTTCTCTGGGTCATGCATGAGACTTTGTAAAGACAAAATGGCTCTCATATAAAGTTGAAATTTGAATAGCCATAAAAAACCTGAAGCCAGCAGCAGATTTCAAAGTACTCTAAATTTCCTTCTTTTTCTTTCTTTCTCTTTTTTTCTGAGGCTACTGGTAGAAACAAAGCTCAGTCTTTCCTAGAGGAAGGTTTCTTCTATCTATGCCTCTAAACAATTTCATTAAATAAGATAACAAAGCAAATACCTCAAATTTGTGAAACAGGGCTCCACATGAGAGAACCAGCTGAAACGATAGATAATAGAATCAGACCCAGGGGCAGACAGACTCTAAGGGCCCCATGGTCCCTACTCCCTGACATTCATACCCTCGTGTAGTTTCCTCTCCTTGAGCATAGGTGGAACCTGTGACTCTTAACGAGTAGATGACAGAGAATGGATTGTCATTTCTGTGATTAGGATACATAATATTCTATTGCACATTTTGCAAGGAGATTCTCCTTTGGTGGTTTTGAAAAAGGAAGCTACTGTGTTGTGAGATGGCCCCATGGAGAAGACCCCATATAGGGGTCTGCCCTGGAGAAGGCAGCATCCAGCCAATGGCCAGCAGAGAAGTGAAATCCTGGGTCTGGAAGATTGCAGGGAACTGAAGGCTGCTATGGAAAATTCTGAAAGAGACGGGAATACCAGATCACCTGATACGCCTCTTGAGAAATCTGTATGCAGGTCAGGAAGCAACAGTTAAAACTGGACATGGAACAACAGACTGGTTCCAAATAGGAAAAGGAGTACGTCAAGGCTGTATATTGTCACCCTGCTTATTTAACTTATATGCAGAGTACATCATGAGAAACACTGGACTGGAAGAAACACCAGCTGGAATCAAGATTGCCAGGAGAAATATCAATAACCTCAGATATGCAGATGACACCACCCTTATGGCAGAGAGTGAAGAGGAACTCAAAAGCCTCTTGATGAAAGTGAAAGAGGAGAGTGAAAAAGTTGGCTTAAAGCTCAACATTCAGAAAACAAAGATCATGGCATCCTGTCCCATCACTTCATGGGAAATAGATGGGGAAAGAGTGGAAACAGTGTCAGACTTTATTTTTTTGGGCTCCAAAATCACTGCAGATGGTGATTGCAGCCATGAAATTAAATTCCAAGCTTACTCCTTGGAAGGAAAGTTATGACCAACTTAGATAGCATATTCAAAAGCAGAGACATTACTTTGCCAACAAAGGTCCGTCTAGTCAGGGCTATGGTTTTTCCTGTGGTCATGTATGGATGTGAGAGTTGGCCTGTGAAGAAGGCTGAGCGCCAAAGAATTGATGCTTTTGAACCGTGGTGTTGGAGAAGACTCTTGAGAGTCCCTTGGACTGCAAGGAGATCCAACCAGTCCATTCTGAAGGAGATCAGCCCTGGGATTTCTTTGGAGGGAATGATGCTGAAGCTGAAACTCCAGTACTTTGGCCACCTCATGGGAAGAGTTGACTCATTGGAAAAGACTCTGATGCTGGGAGGTGTTGGGGGCAGGAGGAGAAGGGGATGACAGAGGATGAGATGGCTGGATGGCATCACTGATTCGATGGACGTGAGTCTAAGTGAACTCCGGGAGTTGGTGATGGACAGGGAGGCCTGGCCTGCTGCGATTCATGGGGTCGCAAGGAGTTGGACACGACTGAGCGACTGAACTGAACTGAACCGAAGGCTGCCAACAACCATGGGAACTTCCCTAGTTGAGCCTGTAGCCCTGGCTAACACCGTGGTTGCAGCTGTCTGAGACCCTGGGCAAAAGATCCAGTTAAGCTTTGACTCCTGACCCTCTGAAATTGTGAGATACTAAATGTGAGTTGCTTTAAGTTACTAAGCTTGGGGACTTCACTGGCAGTAGTGGTGAAGATTCCTTGCTTTCAATTCAGGGGCTGTGGTTTTGATCCCTGGTTAGAGAACTAAGATCCTACATGCTGGGCAGTGTGGCCTTCCCGCAAAGTTACTAAATTTGTAGTGATACTGTTATGTAACATTAAGTAACTAATCCTCAAAGGTATCAGATATTGGAATGATGACAGAAAATATAATGAATATATATTTGAAGTTTGAAGAAATTAAGGATGGGATGAAAATGTGAGTAAGGATCAAGAGACTGTGAAACTGATCGAACAGATATGAAAAAGGAAATAGAACTTCTAAGTGAAAAATTAAAAAAAATGATATTAAAAACTCAATGGACAGTCTCAACAATAGACATAGCTGAAAATGGAATTAGTAGCCTATAAGGAAGAGCTGATGAAATCATTCACAATGAACTTACCTTGACTCTTGCTGTTTATTATATGGTCATATGGCTTGCTGCTTCACTCCTTACAGGTTTCTACCTACACATTACCTTATCTGGGTGGTCTTCTTGACCATCCATGATAAAAGAGCCACCCACCCTCATTCCTGCCTGTCTGATATCTCTCACCTTGCTTTATCTTTATTCAGAGTATTTATTATCCAGTGACATACTGTTTATTATTTATTTTGTTTATTGATTGTGTCCCCATATCCCACCTTACAGACTATCCTTCGTGTTTAGTGCAGCAGCCCTGGCACCTAAATAATGCATGTCCATTAGTAGATGCTCAGTAATTACTTCTTGAATGAATGAGTGAATGAAAGTGGCCCAGAGAGAAAAAGAGATGAGAACACATCTAAGGGAGACTGGGAGATGAAGCACTTAGGCTTATCAGACATACAACAGCTGTGATTATTTCCCTACTGTCTGCCTTGCCTCCTTAGAATGTTAGGACGCTGAGGGAAGGGTTTGACTGTGTTATTCACTGCTGTATTCCCAGTGCCTAAATGAGTCTGGAATTTAGTACTACTGAATAAAATAATACATGAAAAGTCTATTATCTTTCTAATCAGAGTTTTGGAAGGAGAATGAGGGAGAGGTGAATTTTGAAAAGCTAATGACTGGGAATTTTTCAAAATGGATAAAAGATATTCTTTTTTATTAAAAAAATTTTTTTATTTCATATTGGACTATAGTTGATTAACGATGTGTTAGTGAAAGATATTAATTATTAAGTTTAAGAAATCCCAAAGAAGCCCAAGTAAACAAAAGGAAATCTATATCTGAGGCCTATCATAGTGAGAGTACAAAAATCTTACAAACAATTTGATGAAAAGACAGATTTCTCTACAAAAGTTGACTTTTCAATGGCAAGAATGGGAGCCAGAGAGTAGTGGAATAATATCATAAATTATATGAAAATAAAACAATTAAATAATTATAACTTTATGTTCAGCAAACCAGTCTTTCAAAATATGGGCAAAATAGATATTTTCAGAGAATTAAAGAGAGATTCGCTAAAGGAAATTCTAAAAGATATACTTACACGTGATTCCTTAAAGGGAGATCTGAATGTAAGGAGGAATGGTGATCAAAGAAAACCAGAACTTGTGGTTACAGCTAACTGATACCCAATACATGAATCAGTAATGACAGTGTCTAATTAGTGTGATTAAATAAATTAAAATATTTGGCAATAACATATAATTGAGTTGAAGTATGATAGAGTATGACAAGACTTAAAGTATCTTGAATTCCTTATATTTTTTGAAAGGAGGGAAATAATGTTGATTAATTTTAGGCTTTATGTTTTAAAGTATGCATAGTAAAATTTTAAATTTAAGACTCAAAGGGGACAGAGTTCATAATTTCCAAATTAGTGAAGTAAAAAAATGGAATGAGAAAGAAACTTAATTTAAAACAAGGCAAGAAAGGAAAAAAAAGTCTAGAAAATAAGAGAAAAAAGGAAGCACAATATCATATAGTAGGAATAAACCCCCAAATAATCACAATTTAGAAAGAAAACACAGTTTTAAAAGATAGGACCACCAAAGTCAGAATTTGTTTCTTTTACAAGACTAACATAATTAGCAAATATCTGGCAAGATGGATTACAAGAAAAAGAGAAAAGCAAGAACAAATTGGTAAGAATAAAAAGGGGACACAGATGAGAAATTAACAAGATCAGAAAAATGAGGTGAAAAACTTAATCACTAAATTTGAAAACTAAGACAAAAATGGGGGGAAATAATTACTTTTCATCAAGACTCAGAAAGAAATAGAAAACCTGAACAAATTCTACAAGCACTGAAGAAATGAAATGAATTTTAAATATCTTCCCACAAATAAAACACCAGGCTTTGATGCTATTATGGGTAATTCTTCCTAACATTCAAGGAACAAATATTTACAATATTCCACCATAAACTTTTCCAGAGAACAGCAGTGGATGTATAGCACAATCTTGACACCAAAATCAGAAAAGGACAGTATGAGGAAAGAAAATTTGCAGGCCTTTCTGTCTCAGAAATGTAGACAAAAGCCCTAAACAAAATAAATACTAGCTAATCTTGTCTTGGCAGAGGATTAGAAACCACCATCTTCATGTTTCTAAGGAAAGAATTATCCCCGCCCCCCCCTTTTTTTTTTCAATTGTATCAGAGGCAGGCAGCCCCCCCTGTTTAGCCTGCTAGGGAGTGCAGGAGTCAGTGTCTCTGAGGTAGTTCTTGATTTTCATTTTCCCTGGAATGTCGAACATTTGTGACTTCACTGTTTTGGAGACATTATGGCAAAAGAGTTTGTTCATCCCCAGGTATTAAGATCAGTATCAGAGTAGCCAAAAGTGTTCAGTGGTTGCCATAAATCAGCCCCCCAAAGTTGCAGACTGCTGAGATGAACACCTCCAGGGGAGTGGTTGTGTTGTGAGGGAGGTAAAGTGGGTAGGGGAACCTATGGACCATAAACTCCCCAGGCCCCCAAAGTTCTAGTGCAATTCCTCTCTCCTAACACCAACTCGATGGACATGAGTTTGAGCAAGCTCCGGGAGTTGGTGATGGACAGGGAAGCCTGGCATGCTGCAGTCCATGGGGTTGCAGAGAGTCAGACATGACTGAGTGACTGAACCGAGCTAATACACTATCGGTGAGTGCTTTAGACCATATGCTGCTAGTACTACTTATTGTTCAGTTCAGTTTAATTATTATATGCGACACTGATTATATACATTACTAACTTTTCCAAGTTTAGACATTCTGGTTAGTTACTTTTATAGCATGATGTTCTATATACATTTTTGAAAATCAGAGGGCGTATTGGTTACTGCTGCTGCTGCTGCTGCTGCTGCTTCACTTCAGTTGTGTCCGACTTTGTGCGACCCCAGAGACGGCAGCCCACCAGGCTCTGCCGTCCCTGGGATTCTCCAGGCAAGAACACTGGAGTGGGTTGCCATTGCCTTCTCCAATGCAGGAAAATGAAAAGTGAAAGTGAAGTCGCTCAGTCGTGTCCGACTCCTAGCGACCCCATGGACTGCAGCCGACCAGGCTCCTCTGTCCATAGGATTTTCCAGGCAAGAGTACTGGACTACAATAGCATATTGTTGAAGTGAAGATTGGAATGTTTGACACTTCTAGGAAGCTAGCACTCTAGTGTGTGGGCCGTCTTGTGCTTCCCAACTTCAGATATCAACCTCCTCCACAAAAGGAGTTAGAAGAGGTGGATGGAGCAATATAAAGAGAAAAGTTTTACTTCCAGTTTTTAAAAATGTAGATCATAACATCAGGAATGAAAATTTGAGCTTTAATGCAAGGAATCATTTATTTCTATATTTGCTAGAATTTTAGATGTTGTGGAAGTGTATTAAATTCTTGGGTTTGAACTACAGAGATAAATTGTAAGCAAGAGTCAAGAGTTTTACATTTTACTTTTATACTTAAATTTATGCATAATAGTTCTCTATTGACTTTCAAAGATTTTTGACAGTTACCTATAATAAGAAATAGGTTTTAATTATAACCTAATATGCATAAAAATACATAACTGAAAAAGACATTATATGAAAAGATACTCATTACATATGATATAATTTAATATTCTATCATTTAACTAACAAATACACATTGTGAACCACTAAATTGATTTTGTGACATATTAATAGATTACAACCTCCAGTTTGTACTATGTAAAATATAATTAGATTGATAATGTTGCTTTAGTTGACTATTGATCTCTTTTATTGAATATTATTTATGAATAGCACTTCAAAAATTTTTTTCAGTCCTTGTGTTACCAAACTCAGGTTCAGTTGCTCAAGAATCCAATACTGAGAGACAAGTGTTGGGTGGAATGAAAGAGCTTTATTGAGGAAGCTGGCAATTTTAAGAAGGAAGCTAGCATGTTCCAAAGAAACCAAGCCAACTCCCCAGGTTTTGCTCAGAAGTTATATAGGGAGAAGAGGAAAGGACTATGTATTGGAAAGGGGTAAACTATTTTTAGAGATGATTGTCTTAATCAGGTAGTTGTAAGTAGCCATCAGGTGTTGCCTGCAGGTGGAACACTATCTGAGCTGTAAATCTTTGGTTAGCTATTCCTGGAGAATAAGGAACAGGGTGAAGCTTATAAAACAACTAATCTTTAATCTCAGTACACCAACAGCTTTCTCAACCAGCAGTAAGCTAAGCGTAGTTAATGTTGAACTAGGGTAGAAGTCAGGCATAGTAAACATAAGATCACAGCCACATCATTACTAAGAAACAGAGTTAGAATAATGCCAAGGAACCGAGAGCCCCTGGTTAGTGTCTCACTGCCTCAGTTACAATCCCCACTGTCAGGTTTTCTATTTCTATGGAAGAGGATAAAGAATTGTCTTCTGTGACTTCTTAAAGCTGAACATGGGCAACCAAGGATTCTTAGAGTGGAAGGATCTGATGTAGTGTAGAAAATAGTCTGGTTCCCTTAGGTGCCTGCTGAGGTCCCAGAAGAGGCATCCTAACCTTTTTAGTAATTATTTTGCAAAGAGTCATTATGCCAGTTACGATCTCCTTTTTTATTGGTTTTTAGTTGCTAAGTTGTGTCAGACTTTTTTGGAACCCCATGGACTGTAGCCTGCCAGGTTGCTCTGTCCATAGGATTTCCCAGGTAAGGATACTGAAGTGGGTTGCCATTTCCTTCTCCAGGGAGTCTTCCCAGCCCAGGAACTGAACTTGCATCTCCTGCCTTGGCAGGTGGATTCTTTACCAGTGAGCTGCCAGGGAAGCCCCATGACCTCCTTCACTAGAAAAGAAAATCCCACAGTAAAAGAGTTAGTTCCAATGTAAGGATTCCTTCAACCATTCACCTAATTCCAGAGGGAATCCAAGAGAATAAGTTAGTAAACCAATCCCACCCTCCCTGAAATAGGGGAGTATGGTGGTCTAAAGTCTGTTGGCGCCAGGTAGCCAGTTGTCTAATCTTTTTAATACTAGTCTCAAGCTAGTCTCACGCTGTGAGGAGGTATTTATGTAAGAGCAGCAGGCATGGACTATGTGCAGGACAGCACAGTCAACTCGGACAATCATCTTGAAACTGGTCATGTGGTGGTTTGGTCAAATCATACTGATTGTTTTAAATGCTGCTGCTGCTGCTGCTAAGTCACTTCAGTTGTGTCCGACTCTGTGTGACTCCATAGACTGCAGCCCAACAGGCTCCCCCGTCCCTGGGATTCTCCGGGCAAGAACACTGCAGTGGGCTGCCATTTCCTTCTCCAATGCATGAAAGTGAGAAGTGAAAGTGAAGTCGTTCAGTTGTGTCTGACTCTTGGAGACCCCATGGACTGTAGCCTACCAGGCTCCTCCATCCATGGGATTTTCCAGGCAAGAGTACTGGAGTGGGTTGCCCTTGCCTTCTCCTGTTTTAAGTGCAGTTAATCTTCAACTCCAGGACTGTTTTTTTCCCCCATCTCTTGAGGCCAGTTCCTGGAATTGTGCAAGCCATAGTTTCAGTACTGATCTAGTTGTAGCAACTAGGTTGCATTTATGTTGCTACACAGGCATTATTCCATTCTTTTCTATGGCTGAATAGTATTCCATTTAATATATGTGCCACATCTTCCTTACCCATTCATCTGTCAATGGACATTTAGGTTGTTTCCATGTTTTGGCTCTTGTGAACAGTGCTGCAGTGAACATAGTGGTGCATATATCTTTTTAAATTATAGTTTTGTCCGCATATATTCCCAGGAGTGTATACACACACACACACACACACACACACACACACACACACACGGCTGTATACAGTCACCCTGCTTATTTAACTTATATGCCGAGTACATCATTCAAAATGCCAGGTTGAATGCATCTTAAGCTGTAATCAAGATTGATAGAAGAAATATTAACAACCTCAGATGTACAGATGATACCACTCTAATGGCAGAAAGTGAAGAGGAACTAAAGAGCCTCTTGATGAGAGTAAAAGAAGAGAGTGCAAAAGCTGGCTTAAATCTGACATTCAAAAAGCAAAGATCATGGCATCTGGTCCCATCATTTCACGGCAAATAGGAGGAGGAAAAAGTAGAAGCAGTGACAGATTTTTTTGAGGGGGGCTCCAAAATCACTGCAGACGGTGACTGCAGCCTTGAGATTAAAAGATGCTTGCTCCTTGGATGGAAAGCTGTGACAAACCTAGGCAGCATTTTAAAGACATCACTTTGCCGACAAAGGTCTGTAGACCTTTATAGTCAAAGCTATGGTTTTTTCCCAGTAGTCATTTATGGATGTGAGAGTTGGACCATAATGGAGGATGAGTGCTAGTGAATTGATGCTTTCAAACTGTGGTGCTGGAGAAGACTTGTGAGAGTCCCTTGGACTGCAAGTAGAACAAACCAGTAAATCCTAAAGGAAATCAACCCAAAATATTCATTGGAAGGACTGACACTGAAGCTCCAATACTTTGGCCAACAGATGTGAAAAGTTGACTCATTGCAAAAGACCCTGCTGCTGGCAAAGATTGAAGGCAAAAGGAGAAGAGGGAAGCAGAGAATGAGATGGTTGGTTAGATAGAATCACTGACTCAATGGACAAGAATTTGAGCAAACTCTGGGAGAGAATGAAGGACAGGGGAGCCTGGCTTGCTGCAATATGTGGGGTTGCAAAGAGTCAGACATGACTTAGTGACCAAACAACAATTACCATCAGTTGGATTGCTGAATCATATGGATGCAACTAGAGATTATCTTGCTAAGTGAAGTAAGTCAGAAAGAGAAAGACCAATACCATGTGATAAGACTTATACGTTGAATCTAAAATATGGGGCAAAAGAACCTATCTACAAGATAGAAACAGACTCATAGACAAAGAGAACAGATTTGTGGTTGCCAAGGGAGAGGGGGAAATGAAGAGGGATGGACTGGGATATTTGGGTTGGTAGATGCAAACTGTTACCTTTAGTATGGGAAAAAACCAGGGAACTATATTCAATAACCTATGATAAACCATAATGGGAAAAATTGATATGTGTATAACTGAGTCACTTTCCTGTATAGTAGAGATTGGCAGAATATTACAAATGCTATAAATCAACTATACTTGAAAAAAAAAGATGCAGCAATTTATGTCATGGCTGCAGTCTGGTCATCATGCAGTTAGATTTTTCCCTCTGGTAGCAATTACAGTATCTGCAAAGCACCTCAGGAATGTGTATAGACTGTCATCTGTATCCTTCAGTTCAGCTGCTCAGTCATGTCCACTTCTTTGTGACCCCATGGACTGCAGCAGGCCAGGCTTCCCTGTCCATCAGCAACTCCTGTAGCCTGCTCAAACTCATGTCCATCGAATTGGTGATGCCATCCAACTTCTCATCCTCTGTCGTCCCCTTCTCCTCCTGCTTTCAATCCTGCCCAGTATCAGGGTCTTTTCCAATGAGTCAGTTCTTCACATCAGGTGGCCAAAGTATTGGAGTTTCAGTTTCAGCATCAGTCCATCCAATGAACATTCAGGACTGATTTCCTTTAGGATGGACTGGTGTCCTTGCAGTCCAAGGGACTCTCAAGACTCTTCTCCAACACCACAGTTCAAAAGCATCAATTCTTCCCTACTCAGCTTTCTTTATAATCCAACTCGCACATCCATACATGACTACTGGAAAAACCATAGCTTTGACTAGATGGACCTTTGTTGGCAAAGTAATGTCTCTTCTTTTTAATATGTTGTCTAGTTTGGTCATAGCTTTTCTTCCAAGGAGCAAGTGTCTTTTGATTTCATGGCTGAAGTCACCTCTGCAGTGATTTTGGAGCCCAAGAAAATAAAGTCTCTCACTGTATCTATTGTTTCCTTGTCTATTTGCCATGAAGTGATGGGACCAGATGCCATAATCTTAGTTTTCTGAATGTTGAGTTTTAAGCCAACATTTTCACTCTCCTCTTTCACTTTCATCAAGAGGCTCTTTAGTTCTTCTTTGTTGTCTGCCATAAGTGTGGTGTCATCTGCATATCTGAGGTTACTGATACTTCTCCCGGCAATCTTGATTCCAGCTTGTGCTTCATCCAGCCTGGCATTTTGCATAATGTACTCTGCATATAAGTTAAGTAAGCAGGGTGACAATATACAGCCTTGACATACTACTTTTCTGATTTGGAACCAGTCTGTTGTTCCATGTCCAATTCTAATTGTTGCTTCTTGACTTGCTTACAGATTTCTCAGGAGGCAGGTCAGGTGGTCTGGTATTCCCATCTCTTTCAGAATTTTCCACAGTTTGCTGTCATCCACACAGTCAAAGGCTTTGGCATAGTCAATAAAACAGAAGTTTTTCTGGAACTCTCTTGCTTTTTCGATGATCCAATGGATGTTGGCAATTTGATCTCTGGTTCCTCTGCTTTTTTGAAAATCCAGCGCAAAGATGTGGAAGTTCATGGTTCATGTACTATTGAAGCCTGACTTGGAGAATTTTGAGTGTTACTTTGCTAGTGTGTGAGATAAGTACAATTGTGTGGTAGTTTGAGCATTCTTTGGCATTGCCTTTCTTTGGGATTGGAATGAAAACTTACCTTTTCCATTCCTGGGGCCACTGCTGAGTATTCCAAATTTGCTGGCATATTGAGTGCAGCACTTTCACACCATCATCTTTCAGGATTTGAAATAGCTCAACTGGAATTCCATCACCTCCACTAGCTTTGTTCATAGTGATGCTTCCTAATGCCTACTTGACTTTGCATTCCAGGATATTTGGCTCTAGTCCAGTGATCACACCATCGTGGTTATCTGGGTCATGAAGATCTTTTTTGTATAGTTCTTCTGTGTCTTCTTGCCTTCTGCTTCTGTTAGGTCCATACCATTTCTGTCCTTTATTGTGTCCATCATTGCATGAAATATTCCTTTGGTATATCTAATTTTCTTGAAGAGATCTCTAGCCCTTCCTATTCTATTGTTTTCCTCTATTTCTTTGCACTGATCACTGAGGAAGGCTTTCTTATGTCTCCTGCTGTTCTTTGAAACTCTGCATTCAAATGCTTATATCTTTCCTTTTCACCTTTGCCTTTAGCTTATCTTCTTTTCTCAGCTATTTGTAAGGCCTTCTCAGACAACCATTTTGTCTTTTTGCATTTCTTTTTTTGGGGGATGGTCTTGATCACCGCCTCCTATACCATGTCAGGAACCTCTGTCCATAGTTCTTCAGGTACTCTATCAGATCGAATCCCTTGAATTTATTTGTCACTTCCACCTGTATAATCATAAGGGATTTGATTTAGGTCATACCTGAATGATCTATATCCTTCAGGGAGGAACTAAAGATTTTGTGACTTTATTTTCCTAATCATTAACTATATAAGCTTGCTCTTTTGTGACTCAGGGGAAGGCCTGGGAGACTATTGCGTTTCTACAAGAAGGAGACAAGAGACATGGAGGGGCTTTTGCACCTGGAAGGGCCCTCAGGACCTCAGGGTCCTGCCAGGTTTCACTTGGAGTTTGTCCTTGGAATGGTGGCAGCATGGTAATTGTGACCTTCATAGCACATAATCAGCTTTGATAAGTTTACTTCTGCTGCTGAAGGTCTAAATGAATGACAGTGGTTACTGAATATGGAAATACCTATACTTATTGTAATAAGTTGACTAAATGGCTTGTGGAAAATCAGATGTAGAGGCTTTTATTTTTTTTCTGGCTTTATTGAGATATAATTTATATACAGCCCTGTATATGTTTAAAATGTACAGCATAATGATTTGACTTACATACTTCATGAAATAATTACCACAGTAAGTTTAATGAGTATTAATCATTCATACAGATACAAAAAGAAAAAAATTTTCCCTTGTAATGAGAACTCTTAGAACTTACTCTCTTAACAACTTTCATATGTAGCATACATCGAGCTTGATTATATTAATCATTGTTGTACATTACATCCCTAGTATTTATTTATCTCAAAACTGCAAGTTGTAGCTTTTTACCACTTTCATCCAATTCCCTCTCAAGAGAGTCATTTCTTTTTTTTCGTATGTGCGTATTTATTTTTAATTAGAGGATAATTGCTTTACAATATTGTGTTGGTTTCTGCTGTATAACAATGTGACTCAGCCACATATACATATATCCCTTCCCTCTTGAGTCTCCCTCCCACTCCCTACTTCATCCCATTCCTCTAGGTCATCATGAAGCAACAGACGAGGCTTTTTTCTGTTGCACATATTTTTTAAAAACACTCTGGACTAAATGGGCTAAATATTAACTATTATAGTGGTCCAGGAAAGCCTATTATATATTTGAGAATAAATTTTGCTCTTTATTATATTTAGAAGATAAGAATACTGTTTTAAAAATAAAACTGTGTTGAAATCACAGTGTTCCCATACTTTAAACTGGGACACATTTATAATTCTTTAGTTCTGATATCACCAATAAATGCAGGTCCAGAAAACAAAGCATTTTAAAATGCCATGAAATGTACCCATGTGTTATGTATTTAGAACACAGCTTTACAGATTAGAATGTTGTTTTATGTAAAGTAGTAGCTTTCACACTTCAAGTATCTGGAAGAGTTTTATAAAACACAGCATTACGTGTGAACTGCTCCATTTTTATTCAAAGTTTATGAGATTCCAGAAGTACCATTATATTGCCTTTACTTTAAAGTACAATTCACAGTAAAATACACCTTCCCTTTCTTATTTAATAAGTTTCAGTGGGCTACAGCTTAATATGTCTTGTAACTGGTTTCCATCTTCTTCAGGCTGAAGACATTGAGGTGAATTCAGATTTTTGCCTCATTTGAGACTTCAATTTAAGTGTTCTGGAACTTTATTTTTGAAATGTTTCTTTGTTGGCAGCATAATGGGCAAGTCTTTATACTCAATCTAAGGCACTAATGAGGAAAAGGCCTGAAAAGGCAAAGTATAAACCTTGTAATATCATGTGTACATTTGAGTTTGTCGACATGCAGGCACGCTTTCCATATTTTGAGTTAGAGGTGTTAACTGTCGAATCTGTTACTTTTGCTTTTTGGTTTTTTGGTCAGCTTGGTGTTGCTGGCTGAAAGCATTGCTTTGTCATCCTGCCTGCAGTGCTCTGTCTAGACCAGTGTTCCCCAACCTTTTTGGTACCAGGGACTGATTTCGTGGAAGAGAGTTGTTCCACGGACCGATGGAGGGTGGGATGGTTTTAGGATGATTCAAACAGATGACATTTATTTTGTTGCCGCTGATTTAACAGGAGCCAGAGTTCAGAAGGTAATGTGAGAAATGAGGAATGGCTGCAAATACAGACGAAGCTTTGCTCACCTGCCATTTATCTCCTGCTGTGTGGTCTGGTTCCTAGCAGGAACTGGTACCAGGGGTTGGTGACCCCTGCACTAGACTGGCCTTACAGCTGTTACTGGTCATTAGAAGTTCACAGTTGTATCCTATGTACTGGGGTGTCCTCTTGTCCAAACTAAAAGACCCCAATTATCCTTTCTATATGTAGCTATAGTCTCTTGTTTGCAGTTCAAGGTCAACCTGTAGTAAATAAAATGACATAAAACCAAGAAAAATGAATGTATTTGATGGCTAACATTTATTCAACATTTTCTATGTACTAAGCTCTGTTTATTTGCAGATTACAAGTATTTTCTCACACAGTCTCATATCAACATGACAAAGGGCTTCCCTTGTGGCTCAGCTGGTAAAGAATCCCCTTGCAGTGTGTTGGTTCCTGGGTTGGGAAGGGAAGGGCTACCCACTGCAGTATTCTGGCCTGGAGAATTCCATGGACTGTGTAGTCCATGGTGTAGCAAAGAGTCAGAAAGGACCGAGCAACTTTCCTTTCACTTCGCTTTCAACATGACAAAATAGGTTCTAATATTATTTCTATTTTACATGGGAACAAACTGAGACCCAGAGAAACGTTAACTTGACCAAAGTCGCTCAGTTACTAAGCAACTGAGGCAGAATTGGTGTTAGTAGAATTTAATTCTGCTGTGTGAGATAGCTTCTCAACTTGCAAAGAAGTGAAAAAGGGTAGCGTCCCCCCAACATTTTCCTGATAAATTGAGGCCTTTTTTGTTGCATTATAAATGCTTTATGTTAAAATTATTATTTTTTAGTTAAAATAAATATTTCTGATAGGATCATAATAAAGTTACAAAGATTTTAGCCTATTTATTAATTTTATTTCAAAGTTAGTAAATTATCCATTTCTTCATTTCAGTTCAGTTCAGTGGCTCAGTCATAACACGCCAGGCCTCCCTGTCCATCACCAACTCCTGGAGTTCACCCAAACTCATGTCCATTGAGTCGGTGATGCCATCCAGCCATCTCATCCTCTGTCGTCCCCTTCTCCTCCTGCCCCCAATCCCTCCTGCCCCCAATCCCTCCTAGCATCAGAGTCTTTTCCAATGAGTCAACTCTTTGCATGAGGTGGCTAAAGTATTGGAGTTTCAGCTTTAGCATCAGTCCTTCCAAAGAAATCCCAGGGCTGATCTCCTTCAGAATGGACTGGTTGGATCTTCTTGCAGTCCAAGGGACTCTCAAGAGTCTTCTCCAACACCACAGTTCAAAAGCATCAATTCTTCAGCGCTCAGCCTTCTTCACAGTCCAACTCTCACATCCATACATGACCACAGGAAAAACCATAGCCTTGACTAGACGAACCTTTGTTGGCAAAGTAATGTCTCTGCTTTTGAATATGCTATCTAGGTTGGTCATAACTTTCCTTCCAAGGAGTAAGCGTCTTTTAATTTCATGGCTGCAGTCACCATCTGCAGTGATTTTGGAGCCCCCCAAAATAAAGTCTGACATTGTTTCCACTGTTTCCCCATCTATTTCCCATGAAGTGATCCATTTCTTAGAGTCATATAACAGTCTTAAATACTCTTCATGTTAGTTTCTCTAAAAGATATTCTTTCAAACTCACAATGAAAAAATAAGTGAGAATAGTTTTAAACATATACCAGAAGATTAAATGTGTATTCAGAGCAGCATCTTATATTGACCAAACAAGTAAAAATCAATTACTGAGTAAATATTAATCTGAGTTGTAATGATATACACAAGACACTTGAAGGAAGGAAACATTGCTGCTTGGGGAAAATGTACTGTTCACTTTTTATGTGTTTTCATGATTTTGATTTGGATGACAATGAATGAAATTAACTTTGATTTTAGAAGTCTTATAGGACCATCAGTAATTGCTCCCAGGAGATTAAATTTTGTATTTCTGCACTGTTTTAGCTTAATGCTCCATTCAGAAAATTCTATGTAATAAAAAGAAACACTAAACTCTCAACTTTTTCTCTCCATAATCTTTCACTTCTTTTAATGAGCCAATGTTAGTTTACTTAATTTATGAAGAAAGAGTGAACCATAAACTTCTCAGTAAACTTTCAAGTAATACTCAAATAATGAACCTTAAAAAAATTATCAGTTTAAAATTTGTACTCTCTGTTTGCTGCTGCTGCTGCTAAGTCGCTTCAGTCATGTCCAACTCTGTGCAACCCCATAGATGGCAGCCCACCAGGCTCCCCCGTCCCTGGGATTCTCCAGGCAAGAACACTGGAGTGGGTTGCCATTTCCTTCTCCAATGCATGAAAGTGAAAAGTGAAAGTGAAGTCACTCAGTCGTGTCCGACTCTTAGCGACCCCCTGGACTGCAGCCCACCAGGCTCCTCCATCCGTGGGCTCTGTTTAGCAAACAATAAATATCAGTGCTTGGGTGTAATCTTCATTTGCCGCTAATATATTCACAATATCCTCAGATTGTCTTAAATTCTACTTTTATGTGCTAGGTCCGATCCTGAAGTTCTAGAACAATTAGAATTTAGGCAGAGCAGCTTCCATCATTTTAATGGAACTGCTGAAACCAATTGCCTTTTCTGAGGGGCTGCTATGTATTAATGCCTGTTCATTATAGGTGTTAAGAGACTGGTAGAGGGTGCATAGGCAGAGAACTGTTTAAAGTAAAATATTATTATATGAAAGTATATAATCACTAGTTGCTTAGAGCAGACATTAGGACCGTCTTCCTGATATGAAGAGAAGGTAAAACAAGGAGGAGATAGTAGCAAGGATTAGAAGATGTTTGAATTGGCTCAGTTTTTAAACTTGAAATTGATATTAGCATACTATGAAATTGGCATGCTATTGAATTAGCACACTATGGTCTGTAGGCCACTTGTGGCCCACTGCCTGTTTTTGTAAACAAAGTTTTATTGGAACTTGGCATGCTTGTCAGTATATATATTAGCTATAGATGCTTTCATAGTACAAAGGCAGAGTTAGTCATTGCAACAGAAACCATATGGACTGTAAAACCTAAAATTGTTATCTGGCGCATTTTAAAAAATACTTGCTGACCACTTGTATAAATTTATATGAAAATTATCTTAAGTTTCTTTTAAGATATTATATATATACATGTAAGTTGATATAATATCATGCAGCTAGAGTATTGTGATCTTTTAAGACTGCCACATGGAATAATTATTAAATTGTTTAATGATATAAAGAGATATATTCAGGAGCTATCTTTGGAAAAATGTTTTAAAAAATTTTTTTAGAATACAACTGCTTTAGGAACAGGTTGTTGTGTGTTCCTTTGGATGAAATAAATTTTTGCATGGAGATTTAATTCTTAGCGATTATATATTTTGATCATGTTGTAACAAAATTGGAATATTTGTTGTTCGAGTTTGTTAATATGGGGTAAACTATGTTTAGTTTTTACTTTGTTTATTGCATTAGATATTTTGTTAATGGAAATTAGTATATGTTAATTTTCTCATTTATAAAAGATTTTAGTTATTTATAAATGACAAAATATCAGTTGAATATTTCTTAGGCTTGGTAGCAATCTATGACATTAATGTGTGATGCACATAAGTTTCATGTTATATGACAACCATTAATATTATAAAATGCATTTAGTGGTTAAAGAGAAGGGTTCCTTTAGTATAATTTGTTCTTTCTTTGAATGGAGCAGAGAATTATTTTAGAAAGAATGCCAGCTGGTATATGTTTTGGTTTTATTTAATTCAACAGTTTTTCTGACCAAATAGAATATGGTTTTGAGGACTAGAGTGTGCCTTACTGCTGAGTGGCATCCTACATACAGCTCATACTTTAGTATAACTTTACTGGTTGCATGTCTGTTTCTCTCACTGTGTTTCTATATCATTGTGGACAGAAGAGGTATGCACAGTGCCTGGCTCTTTGTAGTCACTAAATATGAATTGCATTGAAGTATTTGTGTAATGAGAAATTATTTATTTTTGAAATTCTCCTGGATTCCAAAATATTCTTGCTGTTCCTATTTTTATTGTTACAAAATATTCTTGCTGTTTGTACTCTGAAAATACACAAGGAAGCAGTTGTTTAGATGTCTGTCTGCCGGCTTGATCTTATAACCCTTCGTAAGGAGGGACTGTGCTTGATTCGTTTTTTCATTGCCAGTGCCTGGCACAGCACAAGGAGCACATGCTTGCAAAGCAAGGTGATGAGTAATATGAGTGCCATTCCTCATCACAAAGAAGGGGCATTTGTTTGTGCATCTGGATGAAGTCTTTCTGCATGAAGCAGGCAAGAGGAGGAGGAATAAGGAGTAAATGTGTACGCCTCACTGGGTTAAAGGTCTGAGTAGTCAAGAATTGCTGAATGAATGAATGGCAGAGTAGTAATTAGACTCCTAGCTGTCAGGAAGCATGAAACTGAAATATTAGAGTAATACCAAAAGCTGATTTAGTAAAAAAAAAAAAAAAAAAGTCTTCCTCTCGTGTAATTTAGCAACACTAAGGATGCTGTTAAGGTGTGCTCCCTTGGAGAGAGTGAACTCTCAGACTTGAAAATGTTGGTCCTTTGGAAATCCTGGAGCACTCTTCCAGACTGAGAGATAGGAAGGGATCCAAGTTTGCCTTTTATAGATCTGACACAAGGATGCTTAGAGTCACAGTAGGCTGGTAAACGTTTAACAACTTCTCTCTAGCAGGGGACACAACTCTGATTTGCAGTGTTTTCCAGTTTCTTTGGTATAAATACTCCCACTATGGCTGTTAAGTTATTGACTTGACCTCACTGAACAAGGAGTTGGGAAGAAGTACCATACATAACTGATTCTCCTTAGCTAGTGCTAGCCGGCTGTAGCACACAGCTGGTTTCAAATCACTTTAACTTTTGGTTTTAGGGATTTCCTGCCAGGTTACCAGGAGTTATATGGAGGTGTTCCATGTTGTTAACTAATAAGTATGGATACTATTTGTTTTACATACATGAGTGAATGTGGAATTGCAGTTTTTATTTTTTTTTTATCTTTGTGACATCTTGGCAAGAGATGCAATTGTAACTTTTAAAATGTGTGTGTCTGTAGACCAGAGGGCTGGTCTCAAGTGTTTTGTTTGCCCTTCAGAAATGGTAATAGCAGCAGCATGCGGGCATGCTCAGTTGTGTGTCGCTTTTTGTGACCCCGTGGACTGTAGCCCACCAGGCTCCTCTGTCCGTGGGATTCTCCAGGCAAAAAATAGTGTAGCAGGTTGCCATTTCCCCCTCCAGGGGATCTTCCTGACCCAGGGCTCAAACTCATGTCTTCTGTGTCTCTTGCACTGGCAGGTAGATTTTTTTACCACTGAGCCAAGTAGAGGCATCTTGCAATTGTCTTTCCAAAAAAAATCGCCATTTCTCAAAGGGAGAGATGGCTTTGCTGTATACCCAAACAAGCTGGCGCTGTGCCATTGCTCTGGCCAGCATTGGTCTGATTTTATACTTGTGAATCTACACATTGTCTGAAGGTAATTCACACTTAGCTAAATTATTCATTTGTGATATTCAGGTGGCAGCTTGGAAATTTTTCAAAGCTGCTCTTTTACAGGTAACTGCTAACAATGCTTCCCTGCAGAACCTTGTCAATGCTGTTTGTGTGTGAGGTGCAGAGGGTTTTCTTGGTAAGACTCTAATTTACTCTTTATGTTGTAAATATGTCACTCAATAAATCTAATAGGATCTTATATAATATATGTAAACTGACTTCACCTGGCAACCTGGTTTTCATCTCCTTCTATTTTTCCCATATATGTTGACTTTCTTCTAATGCTAAAACGTTAAAGATGATTGGAAATACCCCTTCATAGTCAGTCTTCTTGGAGAAAGGGTTTATATTCATTTTTTTTTCATAGTCTCCCATTTCTTCCTGAATTCAATGTTGTTTAGCTTCTTTCACCCATTATTCATGGAGGAGGAACTGGCAGCCCACTTTAGTATTCTTGCCTGAAGGATCCCATGGACAGAGGAGCCTGCTGGGCTACAGTCCATTGGGTCACAAACAGTTGAGTACTACTGAGCATGTACCCATTATTCAACTGAAAATATTTTAGTTAAGGACATTCTGTTCTTGTCCTTGTTAGCTTGTTCCCTGTATGCTGCTGCTGCTGCTAAGTCGCTTCAGTTGGGTCCGACTCTGTGCGACCCCATAAATGGCAGCCCACCAGGCTCTGCCATCCCTGGGATTCTCCAGGCAAGAACACTGGAGTGGGTTGCTATTTCCTTCTCCAATGCATGAAAGTGAAAAGTTGCTTCAGTCATGTCTGACTCTTCACGATCCCATGGATTGCAGCCTGCTAGGCTCCTCCATCCATGGGATTTTCCAGGCAAGAGTACTGGAGTGGGTTGCCATTGCCTTCTCCAGTTCCCTGTATGACTTCCTCCAAACTCGTGCCTGGGTTCACCTGCTTCCTTTTCATCCTCACAGCCCCTGGGTTACATGCCAGACACTTCTTACAGGGTCAGTGTGCTTGTCTGCTCATATCTCTGTGACCTTACATGTCTTTCCTCCAACTCACAGTGCTGCCACAGAGTGCACCATCTAAAGGAAAATCTGATCATGTTAGGTGACATCTGGCTGCCCTGGTTAAGCAATGGTTTCATGCCCCTTCTGGAAAATTCTCTTTATTAAAAAAAGATTTTTTTTTAACACCAAAAACATTTTGTATTGGGGTATGGGTGTTCTTTGGAAGGAATGATGCTAAAGCTGAAACTCCAGTACTTTGGCCACCTCATGCGAAGTGTTGACTCATTGGAAAAGACTCTGATGCTGGGAGGGATTGGGGGCAGGAGGAAAAGGGGACGACAGAGGATGAGATGTCTGGATGGCATCACTGATTCTATGGACATGAGTCTGAGTGAACTCTGGGAGATGGTGATGGACAGGGAGGCCTGGAGTGCTGCAATTCATGGGGTCGCAAAGAGTCGGACACGACTGAGCAGCTGAACTGAACTGAACTGATACTCAATTAACAATATTGTGATAGTTTCAGGTGAACAGTGAAGGGACTCAGCCATGCCTAGGTATGTATCCATTTTCCTTTAACATTTCTTTGGAGGGATGCCAATGGAGGGAGTGGTGGGAAGGCACATCACTGTTTGAACAAATACCACTGGAGAAAACACTCTTCCTCTTGAGACTTATTCTTTCATATAGACTCTCCTTGAGATAACTTTGTATCAGTACAGTTTTCTCCAATTTTCTAGTGATGGTTTCTTGATAACATGAGCAACTGCACGGCGAGTCAGCTTCTTAATGTGACTCTGCCTACAGATATCTTGTTTATATTATCAGATTGTTGGTGATACATTCCTCTCCTTCGGTTTATGTTCCTTATGTATGTGGTCTCCAGCTAAAATATTTACATATTGCTAGTGGGTCCTGTTCTCTACTATGAAGTAACTCAAGAACGTTTGGGCCTTGGATTATGTAAAACCATTTAGTTCTCTATTTTATTAATTCTATGATTTGGGCAATTTGTATATTGAGTTTACTCATAATACAGCTTATCTGTCCACAATACAGGAGACCTGGGTTTGATCCCTGAGTCAGGAAGATCCTCTGGAGAAGGGATTGGCTACCCACTCCAGTATTCTTGCCTGGAAAATTCCATGGACCAACGATCCTGGTGGGCTACTGTCCATGGGGTTTCAAAGAATGGGACACGACTGAATGACTAACACTTTCACTGTGATTATAACATGAAACTATGAGGGCATAAGTGTAAATGAATTTTATGAAACAGCATTATGATAAAATGTTGAGTAGTAACTGACAACAAATGAAGATTCAGGAATCTGGGAATTGTAACTAGGAAAATGTGTACTGCTAAGTGAAGGTTTTAATTTCTAGTATCTAGTATCTAGTATCTAGTATCTAATTTTTAATATCTAGTATCTCAAGAGTGTTGTTACGGTCGTACATTTGCTTTTCCCTAAGTGATTCACTGTAGATGTTGAGAGAGAATTTCCCTGATTGGAAGCAATCTCTGTCTTAAGCTGATCACCAAAAAAAATTATTTGAAAAAATATACTTCAGAGATCACTTTATCATAACACATTGTTTTCTTTAAAGTAAGAATGTATGTAGTTGTCTTTTTTTTTTTTTTTTTTTTCTCTGATGTTTTAGGGCTTCCCTGGTGGCTCACACAGTAAAGAATCTGTCTGCAATGCAGGAGACCTGGGTTCAGTCCCTGGGTCCGAAGATCTCCTGAGGAAGGGAATGGTTACCCACTCCAGTACTCTTGCCTGGAGAATTCCATGGACAGAGGAGCTTGGTGACCTACAGTCCATGGGGTCACAAAGTGTCAGACAAAGTACTTGTGAGGAGTTTTCATTCAGAAACTTTCTGACTGAGAAAGTAATTGCCCATTTTCTGTTTTAGCCTCTGTTTATGCATATCCTAGTATTCCAGAAAATTCAGAACTAGATCATTCTTGAAGGCTAGTAGACTGAAGTGAAACTAAAAGGTTATTATTTACTTTTAAAAAATCTCACTGAGATAGTAAAATGACAGTTGCTTTGCATTTTGGCTATGTGTACTTCAAGGAAAGAAGATAATTTATTAATTAGTTAAATAAGATTTATGCTCAAATAAGTATTTATTTAAAAATGCCAAACTAACACTTTGGATAAATAAGTTTGAAAATCTGCATTGAAAATTGAATTAATGAAACTTAACAGTACTCTGTGATCAAATAAACTCAGCATCTAATCCAATTTATTCTTCATTATTTCTTATTGTTTCCTCTGTTGAGCTGAACATTGGTGGTAGTAATATATTTATATTATATTGGACTTTATCATTTATAAAGTAATGCCACTTGCACCATCTAATTTAGTTATCACAATGCTCCTGGGACACAAGCTGAGCTTATATATTAAGGAAGAATTGTGGTTTAGAGAGGTTATGACTTGTCAGATGTCATGCAAATTATCAACTGGGGATCTAAAATTCAGTCATTCAGACACCTGGCCTTCCATATTTCTCTCTCCCTCTATCCTAACCTTATTTCTGTCCTAAAGACCTGCTACTGCTGAGATGCTGCAGAGACATCAGAAGTGATGAAAATTTCTCTGATAATATGTTTATCACATATTAATAAATCACATTTGTTGATGCTTCAGTTCCTGATGTAATTAGTATTATTACTATTTTACTTAGCTAATTTTAGGATCTTAGTCTTCTTGCAAGTATTTTCTTTTTTTTTTTTTTTAGCTTTTAATTTTGTATTGGGGTATAGCCGATTAGGGCCTAGGTCTGATAGATAGAGTGCCTGAGGAACTATGGAATGAGGTTCGTGACATTGTACAGGAGACAGGGATCAAGACCATTCCCATAGAAAAGAAATGCAAAAAAGCAAAATGGCTGTCTGGGGAGGCCTTACAAATAGCTGTGAAAAGAAGAGAAGCAAAAAGCAAAGGAGAAAAGGAAAGATATAAACATCTGAATGCAGAGTTCCAAAGAATAGCAAGAAGAGATAAGAAAGCCTTCTTCAGCGATCAATGCAAAGAAATAGAGGAAAACAACAGAATGGGAAAGACTAGGGATCTCTTCAGAAAAATCAGAGATACCAAAGGAACATTTCATGTAAAGATGAGCTCGATAAAGGACAGAAATGGTATGGACCTAACAGAAGCAGAAGATATTAAGAAGAGATGGCAAGAATACACAGAAGAACTGTACAAGAAAGATCTTCATGACCCAGATAATCACGATGGTGTGATCACTGACCTAGAGCCAGACATCCTGGAATGTGAAGTCAAGTAGGCCTTAGAAAGCATCACTACAAACAAAGCTAGTAGAGGTGATGGAATTCCAGTTGAGCTATTCCAAATCCTGAAAGATGATGCTGTGAAAGTGCTGCACTCAATATGCCAGCAAATTTGGAAAACTCAGCAGTGGCCACAGGACTGGAAAAGGTCAGTTTTCATTCCAATCCAAAAGAAAGGCAGTGCCAAAGAATGTTCAAACTACCGCACAATTGCACTCATCTCACACGCTAGTAAAGTAATGCTCAAAATTCTCCAAGCCAGGCTTCAGCAATATGTGAACCTTGAACTTCTTGATGTTCAAGCTGGTTTTAGAAAAGGCAGAGGAACCAGAGATCAAATTGCCAACATCCACTGGATCATGGAAAAAGCAAGAGAGTTCCAGAAAAACATCTATTTCTGCTTTATTGACTATGCCAAAGCCTTTGACTGTGTGGATCAAAATAAACTGTGGAAAATTCTGAAAGAGATGGGAATACCAGAACACCTGATCTGCCTCTTGAGAAATTTGTATGCAGGTCAGGAAGCAACAGTTAGAACTGAACATGGAACAACAGACTGGTTCCAAATAGGAAAAGGAGTACGTCAAGGCTGTATATTGTCACCCTGTTTATTTAACTTACATGCAGAGTACATCATGAGAAACACTGGACTGGAAGAAACACAAGCTGGAATCAAGATTGCCGGGAGAAATATCAATCACCTCAGATATGCAGATGATACCACCCTTATGGCAGAAAGTGAAGAGGAACTAAAGAGCCTCTTGATGAACATTCAAAAAATGAAGATCATGGTATCCGGTCCCACCACTTCATGGGAAATAGATGGGGAAACAGTGGAAACAGTGTCAGACTTTATTTTTCTGGGCTCCAAAATCACTACACATGGTGATTGCAGCCATGAAATTAAAAGGCGCTTACTCCTTGGAAGGAAAGTTATGACCAACCTAGATAGCATATTCAAAAGCAGAGACATTACTTTGCCAACAAAGGTTCGTCTAGTCAAGGCTATGGTTTTTCCTGTGGTCATGTATGGATGTGAGAGTTGGACTGTGAAGAAGGCTGAGCGCTGAAGAATTGATGCTTTTGAAGTGTGGTGTTGGAGAAGACTCTTGAGAGTCCCTTGGACTGCAAGGAGATCCAACCAGTCCATTCTGAAGGAGATCAGCCCTGGGATTTCTTTGGAAGGACTGATGCTAAAGCTGAAACTCCAGTACTTTGGCCACCTCATGCGAAGAGTTGACTCATTGGAAAAGACTCTGATGCTGGGAGGGATTGGGGGCAGGAGGAGAAGGGGACAACAGAGGATGAGATGACTGGATGGCATCACTGACTCGATGGACGTGAGTCTGAGTGAACTCTGGGAGTTGGTGATGGACAGGGAGGCCTGGCGTGCTGCAGTTCATGGGGTTGCAAAGAGTCGGACACGACTGAGCGACTGATCTGATCTGATCTGATCTGATAGCCGATTAAACAGCAAAGGGACTCAGCCATATATATATATGTATACATACACAGACATACATTTATCCATCTCCCCCAAATTCCCCTCCCATCCAGGCTGCCGTGTAACACTGAGCAGAGTTCCATGTGCTCTACAGAATGTCCTTATTGGTTATCCATTTTGAATATAGCAGTGTGTATATGTCTATCCCAAACTCCCTTACTATCCCTCTCACTCATCCTTCCCCATACCCCTCCGCAACCATAAGTTCGCTTTCTAAGTGTGTGAGTCTTATTTTGTTTTGTTAGTGAGTTCATTTGTATCATTTGTTTTAGATCCCTCATATAAGGGATGTCGTATGATATTTCTCCTTCTCTGTTGACTTACTTTGCTCATATCTTACATGCATTTTCTCTGTGTGTTAGCTTAAGGAATAAAAAGTAAAAGTGTAAATTCTTGGGATTTTGCGAGTAATATGTTGAAGTATTAACTCCATCTAATGAACAGAGCAGTAATCTGTTAAATAACTGTTAGACCAAGACAAATCCCTCAATCCACATGGTTTTAGTTATTCATGTATTGATCCTGACCATTGTTTTTGCTGATTAATTATGGCATAGGCAGTTAGAATGAAATGGGCCAAATAGCAATTATAGTACCAGAATTTACTTTATACTTATATAAATATTTTAAATTTATATAAATATTTTTATATTGGATAGATTTGCTCTGTCAAAATAAGGGCACTTTTAGTTTCATTTAAAAATATTTTTTTTTTTCAGTTTGATAACAGTAACCCAAAATTCAGAATAAACATGTTTAAGTATTAACGTTTGTTTTTCCCTTTAACACTTGCAGTGATTTATAACTCATATTAAATGAGATTCTGCATATCTTTTTGTATAGTCAATTGAGATAGAAGATTGCAAAAGTGTAGCCTTTACAGTATCTTTTTCCTTTAATCTTTGTTTCTGATCAGTGAGCCGGAAGCTCCCTAATTGGTTAGCAATAAATCATAGGAACTGACTTATCTTAACTCATTTTTCTAGCTCTGATACACAACAAACATGGGAGCAGATTGAATTTTAGGGTCGAATAGTATCAGAAACACACTTTAATCTTTTGGATCCAGTCGTAGTTTTTCAAAAGCAAATTATAGCATTGCTGCCTTTGGGATCCCTTATTATAGCCATGGGCTACTCTGACCTTTGTATCCCTATCTAATGGGGGTCCCTTATTTCTCTAGCTTTTCTTCCTTTCCAGTTTCATCATTTCATCTGATTTTCCCTCCAATGTTCTTATCCTTAAGTTCTCTGTTAGTGCTCAGCTCCCTTGCTCTAGTCTTTCATACTGCAGGCAGTCTGTAATCTTTCTTGTCTTTTGTTGACTCTGTAGGCAATAGTGGTTTGGGAAGTTTCCTTGTGGTTTGTTACCTGTGTGTTGAGAACAATGGTTTCTCTCATATTGTTCTGGTAGCCATTGTAATTAGATTGATTTGGGGAAGGGGAAAGGAAAAATGTCATGTTAGATTCTTTCATATGTAATATTTTTCAATTTTTTAAATAAACATTACAAATAGCCCCAGGTAATATCTGGCACCCCAGATATAGGTTCATTTTTTTTTTTAATAGAAGACTTGACCAAAGTTTGTAGGGTGTAAGTTGAAAGCATAACATCTCTACCTGTAAATAATTTGTTGCTTTTGAATATTTTAGTTTTAACTGCAAATTTTAGAATCCATGTTACTTTGCTTTGAAAGAAAAAAGTAAGCATCCCTGTTTTTTTTTTTTTTTAAATTTTATTTTATTTTTTTAAACTTTACAATATTGTATTGGTTTTGCCAAATATCAAAATGAATCCGCCACAGGTATACATGTGTTCCCCATCCTGAACCCTCCTCCTCCCCCCTACCATCCCTCTGGGTCGTCCCAGTGCACCAGCCCCAAGCATCCAGTATCGTGCATCGAACCTGGACTGGCGACTTGTTTCATATATGATATTATACATGTTTCAATGCCATTCTCCCAAATCATCCCACCCTCTCCCTCTCCCACAGAGTCCAAAAGACTGTTCTTTTAATGCTAACATCTCTCTGGGGAGTATGTCATGTGTGTTGTATGATGAAATATAGATTTGTCTGTTATAAGTTATTTATAGGAAAGCATGCAACTTCATTGCTTGGTCAGATTCCAACCAAAAGCACATAGTATTCAATGAATAACTAATACAGATAATTAACAGATTAAGAGAATGTGTGAGCCTAAAGCATGAGCAGAGAAATTGACAAGGAGGTTATCAGCATAAAAAACTTTGGAAATGAACAGCACAACTGGAGCATGAATGGAATCAATTTAATTTGTGGGAATAATATTTCCTTAGAATTATATTCTTATTTCTTTCTTATCACTTTGACTATATCCACATTAAGTAAGGAATATCCAGGTCTCAGATGTCTGTCAGATGGACTACTTACATTTCTCTATAAACAAACTCATTGCTATATTAAATGGATGGTTGTGTTTTTCCATTTATTTATTTTTTTTTTTTTTTTAAATTAAATTTTATTTTTTTAACTTTACAATATTGTATTGGTTTTGCCATATATCAAAATGAATCCACCACAGGTATACATGTATTCCCCATCCTGAACCCTCCTCCCTGAATACTCCCTCCCCATACCATCCCTCTGGGTCGTCCCAGTGCACCAGCCCCAAGCATCCAGTATCGTGCATCAAACCTGGACTGGTGACTCGTTTCATATATGATATTATACATATTTCAGTGCCATTCTCCCAAATCATCCCACCCTCTCCCTCTCCCACAGAGTCCAAAAGACTATTCTATACATCAGTGTCTCTTTTGCTATATCGTATACAGGGTTATTGTTACCATCTTTCTAAATTTCATATATATGCGTTAGTATACTGTATTGGTGTTTTTCTTTCTGCCATCTCTGGTGTTCAAGGGCTCAAAATATCAGGCACAGTGATTTTCAAAGGGCCCAAGAAACACAGATGGGGACGGGTTTGTGCCAAATGAGAGGAGAAGCAGAAATCAGCCCAGCCATTCTAGGTCTTGCTCTGTTCTCACATAGTTTGGAAGCTTGAAGGAGATGAATTGCTTGTCTTCGCTTTCCGTACCTGAGAGAGATTTTAAGCCCAGCCATTCAGCTAGCATTTGGCTAGTGGTACTTCAAAAGAATTAAAAAGACGCTATTCTCATGGAATCTTCCAAAAAAGGATTGGCCTCCAAGATGTTTGGAAGGACTAATGTCTGCTAAAGACTATTGATTTATCAGCATGTAAGCAGCAGACAGTGGAGCCAGATCAAAGGAGGATGAGTCTGAGCTAAAAATCACTCCACCTCCATGTTTATTAATGCTTGGTCTATTGGTCGTTTCATGATGCTGCCTGCCTGGTGCAAGCCAACATGGGCTGTTCAGACTTCCCTGCTCGTGGAAAATACACATGATTGGTCTGGTTTTATCCCTAGAATATGTTGCCCTTTGCTACCTTTTGGAAACTCCTTTCCTAGGTGTGGATTCCTGGTATCTTCATGATCTGTAACTTTCACTACTTTATCTGTGGATACAGAGATTTTGTTACTCTAAGTTACATAGACATAATAGCAGCTTTAAAGTGTTAAACCTAGGCAGCATGTTAAAAAGCAGTGACATTAATTTGCCAACAAAAGTCCATCTAATCAAAGCTATGGTTTTTCCAGTAGTCATGTATGGATGTGAGAGTTGGACCATAAAGAAAGCTGAGTGCTGAAGAATTGATGCTTTTGAACTGTGGTGTTGGAAAAGACTCTTAAGAGTCCCTTGGACTGCAAGGAGATCAAACCTGTCCATCATAAAGAAAATCAGTCCTGAATATTCATTGGAAGGACTGATGCTGAAGCTGAAACTCCAATACTTTGGCCACCTGATGCGAAGAACTGACTCATTTGAAAAGACACTGATTCTGGGAAAGATTGAAGGTGGGGGGAAAAGGTGACGACAGAGAATGAGATGATTGTATGGCATCACCGACTCAATGGACATGAGTTTGAGTAAACCCCGGGAGTTGGTGATGGATGGGGAGGCCTGGTGTGCTGCAGTCCATGGGATCACAAAGAGTTAGACACGACTGAGCAACTGAACTGAACTGAAAGTGTTAAAATTCCTAGGTTATTGTTAGTTGTGTTTATATTAACAATGTAAACTAGAAAGCTTTGGTCAATTTAAACAACAGGGTATAGATGAAAGGGAAGGAAGATTTTGTAATCTGAGTTTTTTTGGTACCTAGAAAACAAACAAGCAAAACAATCCATAACTCCTTAATATCCTCTGTACCCACTGCCTCCTCTCTTTCACAAAGGAAAATGGTGTTAATTTAGGATCATACTGTTAATGGATTCTCACGTACTTCTGTATGTATCTGAAAATATGCATTTCAAAGATGAACGTTCGGAAACTGTGAAGAACAGTTAAAGTCTCATGAGTAATTAATAGAAGATTTTTGAATTTAAGAGGATTATATTTGCTTTAGAATGTTAGAACAAGTGCCACTTGTTATCTTTTAGTGCTTTCCTTTGTTTGGTCTATTTTTCCAAAATGATTATCATAATTGTTAAGGCAGCATTCAATCTGATGGCAGTAAAGCTTTTATAAATCTTAATAAAATTCCCCAGCACGTGGTTTCAACCAATGTATAGGGATTTATGGGTTTAATATCAGATGGAATTATCACATATTATATGTTAGACAACTTAGGCCTTTCCTTTGAAGAATAGGCTCCTTGCAAGGTACTTAGTATGTGACATATTTCCAAAATTATTTGAAGCAAAACAAAACACCAACAGGTAAAATTTAAAGATTATTGTGACTAATTCTTGAGATTCAATTACTGTATAATTTTCATTAAGTGCAAATATTACTTATCCCGCTGAAATAAGGTAGGATTTAAGCCAAACACTGAAATATTAATTGAAGTGGCATCTTTTTTATTTTTAGAAATGAGACATACTACTTATAAATATTTGTTGCTTCATCATTTATGGCTGATATCTCTAGCTCTTTTTTTTGAGGTTCTGAATTTTATAAAACCACTGAGATTGGTAGAAATTATGAAGTTTTGAGGAAGAAGACTCTAAAGGATGCAGGAAAGACAAGGTGATGACAATTCGGTATTTAGGTGAATCCAAAAAGTGATCAGACGGTAGGTTGTGCTCAGGCCTGGGCTGTAGCACAGTTAACCTTGGAAGGATAGAGTATATTGAAAGGCCACCTCACTGGAACGGAACAGATGGTAAGATGATATATGCAGTTTAATATGGTTGATGAGATGCAGAGCCCGTTGTTAAAAAGTATAGCAACAAACAAAATAAAGGCTCTTCATAGAGTTATAAGTGTTTTGACAGGTAAGCTAACATAATATAATGTAAGTACTTAGGGCTCCAGGCAGACCTTTAGGCTGGTAGGACCAGAGAAGACATTCCACTAATTGCAAGTTCTCAGCCACTAGAATGGCATGTAGGGCAAGACTCTATTCCAGCAGAAAGGCTGCCCAGATGAAGCCAAAGTCTCAATTTTGGAGGAAAACATGCACCATACATGTTACTGAACCAAAGATTTGAGTGCAGAAACTAGAATTAAATATCAGTATTTGGTTATAAGCACCAGGATTGAGCTAACATCCAAGGAGACTTATGTTGATTCTATTTTATGCTAAATTTTGGGTTGGAGTTGCTCATGTTTTTGTTTATGATCTTATTAATGTTTTTAATAAGATTAGGATCCTAAACTCTGGGGCACAGTTGAGACTTCAGGTTAATTTTGATAATGGGAAGAAGAGAGCCTGGGGACAGATGAGGACTATCCTCTCTCCTGGGAATTCCCTTCAGGTATGGAATATTTGGCATTGTGGAGGTCATCTCTCTAAGAGACTTTCCATCATGACCATTATTTAAAATACATTTCTGTAAGGTATTAAGTCTACATGGATAAGTTAAATGCCTCTTGGATAAGCTTTATAACTCTGAGTCCAAAAATAAATATTAAATAATAAAAGAATGCTATCTCATTTGCTTTTCTGGATACTTGGATTTTAATCAGTATTGTAATCTTCTTTTAGAACCTAAAGATGCACAAAAAATTACCTTAAAATGAATTAGGTTAGCATTTGAAAAAAACCTTTTAGGTCCTGTGAGAAATCTTTATTAAACCATAAAGCTTTATTTAATATTCAGTGTGGTAAGAAAACATGATGCTATTAAAATGCTTAAATTTTACATTGTAATGTGCCATATGGTTTGTGTCCTAAGTTGATTTTCTACTCTTTATCAAGTAGAATAATAAATAAATATACACATGAATCTGATTGTGACCTCCAAATTCTACCTCAAGATTTCCTAACCACATAGCCGGTTAAAGTTGTCCACCTGACCAGAAAGTCCATTTTATTAATACACATTGGTAGGAAATATATTTCTTTTTGGCAGCAATAAATTCTAGGTACTTCTCTGTGAATTTTCTTTAGTTGCTCTGTGCACAAAAGTTCTCTCGGAGAGGAGAAATATCTTTTAATTATTACTGTGAAGTTAAGAAGACAGAGTTTCATTAATCTTCTTTTAGTACCTATCTCATGGTAATAATTACTGGAAAATAATTAAGGAGAGAACTGGATAGCTACATGCAAAAGAAAGAAAGTGGACGACTATCTTACCTCATACACAGAAATAACTCAAAATAGAATAACAGTTTAAACTTAAGACCTGAAACCATAAATCTCCTAGAAGAAAACATAGAATGTAAGCTCCTTGATGTACCTTAGAAATAATTTTTGACTCTCATACCCAAAGTAAAAGCAACAAAAGCAAAAATAAACAAGCAGTACTGTATCAAGCTAAAAGACCTCTGCGCAGCAAAGGAAATCATCATTTCTTCATCAAAAGAAAATAAAAACGCAACCTACTGAGTGGGAGAAAATGTTTGCAAATCATGTACCCCACAAATGGTTAATACCAAACATATATAAAAACTCATACAATTCAATGACAAGAAACAACCTGATTTAAAAAATGAGCAGAATATCCTCAAATAAACAACATACATGACAATCTAAAGAAATTAGGAAAAAAACAAAGCCCAAAGTCAGCAGAAGGAAGGGAATAATAAAGATCAGTGGGGAAATAATTACAGTAGAGACCCCCACCCCAAAATAATGGGAAAGATTAATGAAACCAAGAGTAATAGTACTTTCGGGTGTTAATTCAAGGAAAACAAAAACACTATTTGGAAAAGATATATGAACCCCTTTGTTGCAGCACTGTTTACAACAGCCAAAATATTGGAAGCAATGTAAATATCCATTGATGGATGAATGGATAAAGAAATTGTGGTACATATATGAAATGGGATATTATTCAGCCATGACAACTTGGATGGACCTCAAGGACATTATGCTAAGTGAAATAAGTAAGACAGAGGAAGACAAATATTGTATGATGTTTATTATACATAGAATCTTAAAAAAAACAAGTAAAACAACTAAGCTAATAGATTCAGAGTGGTGGTTGCCAGAGGCAGGGGGTGGGAGATGGGAGAAATGGGTGAAGGGAAGTCAGAAGGAAAATACATATAGTTCTATTTTCAGTACTTGACTAATTTCAGTAATTATTCCACAGAGTTCAGCAGTCCCAATGGAGGTCTGTTACCATGTAGTGGAAAGAACATGAATTTTAGAGGCAACAGATGAGTTTGACTGCCTTTAAAAACAAAAACAAAAACCAGTTACGGCTCTCTGATTCTGGACAGTTTGCCTAACATTTCTATATTTCTGCTGTGAAAGGTAACAACTCCCTCAGAAGATAATTGTAGACACTAAATAAAGAAACAGTTAACATAATGTTGGCACTTTGTAATTTCACTTAAAGTTCAGTTTTCTTCTCAACTCTATTAAGCAGTGGAGGCTATGTATACCTCATCAGATTGTTTTAAGAGTCAGTGATAAAAATGTTTTGAATAGTAAGGTCCTATAGACTTATAAGAATTTGTTATAGTTCTTTTCGGCTAACAACTGATGTCTCAAAAATGTTTTGAGATTTTCTTATCACATGACCAGTTGCTCACTTGACCAGAAAGATCATTTTAAAGGGGAGGCAAGTATTTAGGTAATTTCTATGAAATTCTTACATGTTTCTCTTTAATCCAAATTCAGTTTGACCTCTTTCCCCTTTGGTCCTATGATATAGCACTTTTCTCTATCCAACAATGATCTCTTAGCTTCCTTTGCTAGCACTTCCTCCTGTTCCTGTATATATATATATATATATATATATATATATATATATAAAACCAATATTTCATGGGGAATAGATGGAGAAACAGTGGAAACAGTGTCAGACTTTATTTTTTGGGTCTCCAAAATCACTGCAGATGGTGACTGCAGCCATGAAATTAAAAGACGCTTACTCCTTGGAAGGAAAGTTATGACCAACCTAGATAGCATATTCAAAAGCAGAGACATTACTTTGCCAACAAAATTTCATCTAGTCAAGGCTATGGTTTTTCCTGTGGTCATGTATGGATGTGAGTGAAGAAGGCTGAGCGCCGAAGAATTGATGCTTTTGAAGTGTGGTGTTGGAGAAGACTCTTGAGAGTCCCTTGGACTGCAAGGAGATCCAACCAGTCCATTCTGAAGGAGATCAGCCCTGGGATTTCTTTGGAAGGACTGATGCTAAAGCTGAAACTCCAGTACTTTGGCCACCTCATGCGAAGAGTTGACTCATTGGAAAAGACTCTGATGCTGGGAGGGATTGGGGGCAGGAGGAGAAGGGGACGACAGAGGATGAGATGGCTGGATGGCATCACCAACTCAATGGATGTGAATTTGAGTGGACTCTAGGAGTTGGTGATGGACAGGGAGGCCTGGCGTGCTGCGATTCATGGGGTCTCAAAGAGTCGGACACGACTAAGCGACTGAACTGAACTGAATGTTTGTATTAGTTTTCTAGGGCTGCTGTGGCTTAGAAAATGTGTGGCTTAAGGCTTAGGGCTATGGCTTAGGGCTTCCCCAGTGGCTCAGTGGTAAAGAATCTGCCTGCAATGCAGGAAACACAGGAGACACAGGTTCGATCCCTAGGTCAGGAAGATCCCCTGGAGAAGGAAATGGCAACCCACACCAGTATTCTTGCCTGGAGTATCCCAATGGCAGAGGAGCCTGGCAGGCTAAGGTCTATAGGATCACAAAGAGTTAGACACAACTGAAGCAACTTAGCACAGGCACTAGTATATATGCATCTCAGGATTTTCTAAGCAACAGGTGGTGATGCCAGCCTCTCCTTGAGGTCCCCTTTCTTGAGTTCTTAGCAGCAATCCTAGGCATACTAACGGTAAATATGGCATTGATACTGAGGCAGTGTAACATTAATTTTATCTGAGTTACTTTATTTTGTTTATTATATAAAACTTTTCATTTTATTTATATGAGACATAAGCAGTTTCTTTTTTTTTAAATTTTATTTTATTTTTAAACTTTACATAATTGTATTAGTTTTGCCAAATATCAAAATGAATCTGCCACAGGTATACATGTGTTCCCCATCCTGAACCCTCCTCCCTCCTCCCTCCTCCCTCCTCATACCATCCCTCTGGGTCGTCCCAGTGCACTAGCCCCAAGCATCCAGTATCGTGCATCGAACCTGGACTGGCATCTCGTTTCATACATGATATTTTACATGTTTCAATGCCATTCTCCCAAATCTTCCCACCCTCTCCCTCTCCCATCTGAGTTACTTTAAAAAGTCTTATTCTAAGCTCCATTTGGCAACAGATCTCTCTTGACACTGCTTAATGCCCTGCTCTCAACCATCAAATTTCTGCTTTACAACTGCTTGTCCAGAGTAAGAATCCAGTGAAAGGCGTTTCTCTTCTTCTTTTTTTTTTTTTTTGAGGAAATATGTTATGCACATCAGCCTCTTATTATCCTCTCCAGGGGGACCTGTGTAACATAAATTATAGTGATTTATTAGGAACGGAGAACCTATTAGAGTGTCCTTACTCAGTGGTTTTCATGGAGTGCTCTATAAGTAGAAGAATATTTGTCATTGTTGGATGGGTTCAGAATAAATAAAATAGAGAACTAGTATATGGTGCATAGAGTTTGACACATCAGATGAATTTGTATATCCTCACAATCCAGTGTACCCGTGGGATTTTGTACATGCATATTAGGAATTCTGATTCTGCATTTCCTGTTCTGCATTTTCTCTGCATTTGAGCTGCTGATGTCTCAAATCGAATGTGGGATCTAGAATATCCTTTGTGGGCCACTTGTGGCAAGGACAGAAACTATTACACTGTTTTAGAAAAGATGCAGACATCTTCTGAGGCAGATATTGCAAAACAGTAATGCCATGAAGTGCAGTCAGGTCGGTGAATGGGCATATGGGAGATGACTGGGTGAGGAACTCGGGAGTAATCTAATTTCTTCCTGGGAGCTTGATGACTATCATGTACAAATGGCTGATTTTAATTTCCTGTAATAATTGAGACTTAAAATACACTCATGGTGGAAAAGATGGGTGAACGGAACATGGATTTCCTTCCTGGGAACCTGATATGTTGTACTTTCTTGCATAGCACCTCTAAGTGATAAAATGAAATGAGGATCCTGGCATTCCATTTTTTCCCCTTGCTTTATGTATGTCTAGAAGTTTTTCTTATATACAAATGAAATAAGAAAACTGATTAGAGTTGATATTCATGTATGTAGATAAGTACTTATTTTTCTGAATTTGTTGAGTATCTGCTATATGGCTAGTATGGGGTACAAAGGTGTTTATGGTATTTTGTTTCCTCCAAAGAGATTTCAGTCTAGTAGAGGAAACTGTCAAATTATCAGGTATGAAAATTTATGTTGTCAATTATCTTTTATCTTGACCAATTAATAAATTGTTTCAGCAATAATTATTAATTATTGCTCTATTCTATAAAGTATAGGAATGACTCTCAGATTTTGGTGCACATCAGAATTTGGCATGCAGGATCTCTTGTGGATTTTTAAAAAAGTATAAGTGGTCAGCTTCTATCTCTGGTTAATCTTATTCTATAAGTCTGTAGTGGGACCTGGGCATATATATTTGTAAAAGGCAGTGCAGACAATTCCGATGCTAGCCAAAGCTCTTGAACCCCTGCTACAAGTGCTTAGAAGCAGATATACATTATTTACTTACGGCATGAATGGTTTCAAAGTCATATGGTTTTTTTTTAGCTATAGCATGCAAACTCTTAGTTGAGGCATGTGGGATCTAATTCCCTGACCAGGGACCAAACCCAGCCCCCCTGCACTGGGAGCACAGTCTTAGCCACTGGACACCAGGGAAGTCCAGGAGCATTGACGTATACACACTACCATGTGTAAAGTGGATAGTGGGAACTGCCTATAAAGCACAGGGAGCTCAACTGGATTCTCTGTGGTGGCGTAGACAGGTGGGTTGGGAGAGGGAGGGGGGCTCAAGAGGGAGGGGATATATGTGTGTATATATATGGTTATTTCACTGTGTTGTACAGCAGAAACTAATATGACATTGTAAAGCAACTACACTCCAATTCAAAAAAGTGGTGGGGGTGAGAGGGAAGTTCAAGAGGGAGGGAACATACATATACTTATGACTGATTCATGTTATTGTACAACAAAAACCAGTACAACACTGTAAAGCAATTATCTTCCAATTAAAAATAAATTTTAAAAAGTGAAGAAAAACAATCATATCATTTTGCAGAAGACAGGAATTTGTCTGGAACTTTGAGCCAGAATTTCAGTGAGAGCAATTCAGTGACAGCACTGGCTGTTGGAGACTTCACCTGGCTCTTGGGTCAAAGGGATTCAATTGGCAGTGTTTATCCATCCCAGTTGGATGCTTAGGGACACTGGTTCTTGCTTCTTGGTTACTGGTTTGAATGAAACTCATCCTGCACAGATGGGCCATGGTTTGTGACCACAGATGGAGAAGGAACAAAAAGTTCAGTGGCACAGCCCACACATGGGAAGGAGCAAGAGAGAAAAAGAGACAAAATCTGAAGGTGGAGGCACTAAACAAAATTAACTTTCACCTGGTCAGTGTTATGACAGAAAGCATTTGTTTATGGTTCTTAATGAGGGTGTACATAGCAAGTCTTTTAGAAGCTCATCCAGATTTACTTCATTTATTGCCTCTAAATAACATGATAAATACCCACCAAGCACTCACTGTATAAAAATCACTAACAATGCAGCAGGACTGAAGTAAAAAGAAACCTCAGTGACAAATTACATGTTTTTCTTAAAGCAGAAGGAACCGAGTTAATAAGGGTAGAAACAGTTGACTGGCATTCTGTTGTAAACAATAAAGGTCTCAAGTTAGTACATGGGATTTCTCTTTAAAAAAAAAAAGAATTACTCCTTCTGGTGACACGATGTCTTCATTTTCAGTATTTGATATTTGCTCTGGCTTTGAAATTTGATCTTTTTAGTTTTGTGATGAAAGTATGAGAGTATATTCATATATATATAAATATGTACACACACACACACACACACACGAGGACATACTTAAAGGAGCATAAATTATATGGACTGTAACCCACCAGGCTCCTCTGTCCATCGAGTTTTCCAGGCAAGAATACCAGAGTGGGTTGTCATTCGCTTCTCCAGGAGATCTTTCTGATCCAGGGATCGAACCCCAGTGTCCTGCATTGCAGGCAGGTCCTTTACCACTAAGCCACCAGGGAAGCCCACAATCATTGGTACATATTCTATATTTTATAATCCTCATTTACAATTTATTTCCCATACTAAGTTTTAGCAAAATCCCACTCCCCCAGCATTACTCCTAGGCTGTTTGGTGAACACAGATGCACAAAAGGCGCCTGAAGTCTAAATGATGCAGATAAGTGAATGGACAATGAGGAAATATACAACCAGTGGTCCTGTGTCCACTGCCAAGGAGGCAGCTTACCTCATTTAGAACATCTCAGGAGAGGTCCACCAACTGATCCCCCTTCTCTTCTGTAGGTTTGGAGAGCTATCGTTTCTCTGACAGCTGTAGAACTTCACTCTTTAATTTCCTCTTGCCCTACCCAGGTTGTTTGAAAAATCACTCATTTCCTTATAGTATTCAGTATTATGTCATTGCTTGAAGCATAAAGGTCAGACTCAGTATTAATATCACCTACAAGGCCTTATGGCAGTGGTTCTTAACTGGGGATGGTTTTGTCCCCAAGGGCACATATGGCAAAATCTGGAGACATTTTTGATTCTCCTAGGATGTGAGGATTAGGGAATAGTGCCACTGGCATCTACCATGTAGACACAAGAGATGCTGTTGAACATCTTCCAGTGTGCAGGGCAGGTCCTCACAATAAAGAAGTATTGACTGCAAATGTCAGTAGCACTACGATTAAGAAACCTTGCCCTGTGGTATCTGGCCGCTGCCTGTTTCACCAGCCTAATCTCTGACTACCTTCTTATTGCACTGTGCACTCCAAGGCACGCTGGTTTCCTTTCAGTTCTTTGAATAACTTCTGTCCCTTTCTATTTTTAGGCTTTTGCATTTGAAACTCTCCATATTCAGACCCCATTTCTACTTCTTTCATTTGTCTTTCATGGTAGGAATTCACTCTGAACCCTTTAAAGCTCAGTTACCAGCACTCCTCAAGCACACATTCCATATCTCTCCCACTAGGTTAGGTGGCCTTATCTGGAAGATCCCCTGGTGAAAGAAATGGCAACTCACTCCAGTATTCTTGCCCAGGAAATCCCATAGACAGAGGAGCCTGGCAGGCTACAGTCTATGGGGTCGCAAAAGAGTCGGACAACTGCAGCAAATGCTCTTAGAGCACCATGCATTCCTGTGCCTTTGACCTTAATAACACCCTGAGTGTATTGTATAATCGGTTGTTCACATCTTACCTTCTTCCTGAGAATATAATCTGCAGCAGGGAAGGGCCAATTCAGTTTTGGATCTCCTGGGACTCTCATAGGGCTTTACACTTGGTAGTCACTCAATAAATATCTCGAATGAATGAATGATCAAATAAGTGATTTATAAACTGATTTGTTGAGTAGACCTACTGCTATTTTTGACACATTAGCTGGGAGTGACATCTCTCCTCTAAATCTATAGAGCATTTTCAAATTTAAACCATATCAGTTATTAATCACATACTGTTTTGTATAGTAATTATAGACAAAGTAGGATATATTGGTTGTGGCTTTTTGTTTGCTTGTTTGAAAGGATTTCATATCTTTATTGTTAGAGAGTTCCCATGATAAATATGTGAAGTCTATATATTTATCAGTTATGGGGATTTGAAGCGTTCAGTCCTGGAAAATACGGAAAATACAGATAAATCTAACTTTCTAAAAGAAATTTTTTTTTCTTTTAAATTGGAGTATAGTATATGTGTATCTCCTTTTCCTTAGATTTCCCTCCTATTTAGGTCATCTGAGAGAATTGAGTTGGAGAAGGCAATGGCAACCTACTCCAGTACTCTTGCCTGGAAAATCCCATGGACTGAGGAGCCTGGTAGGCTGCAATCCATGGGGTCGCTAAGAGTCGGGCACGGCTGAAGCGACTTAGCAGCAGCAGCAGCAGCAGCAGCAGAGCATTGAGTAGAGTTCCCTGTGCTTATTCAGTTGGTTACCTATTCTCATTAGTTACCTATTTTATACATAGTAGTGAAGTGAAGTGAAGTTGCTCAGTCCTGTCTGACTCTTTGCGACCCCATGGACAGTAGCCTACCAGGCTCCGCCGTCCATGGGATTTTCCGGGCAAGAATACCGGAGTGGGCTGCCATTTCCTTCTCCAGGGGATCTTCCCAACCCAGGGATTGAACCCGGGTCTCCTGCATTGCAGGCAGAGGCTTTACCATCTGAGCCACCAGGGAAGTCCCCAGTCTCCCAATCCATCCCACTACCCCTTCCCCCTTGTGGTCATGGCTTTTTTGAGTATGGTAGTTTTGTTACAAGTCCAAAATCACTCGCCTTTTTTTTTTTTTAAATCATCATTCCTTGCTGTCCTTATTCTCTCTCACTCCAATTACATCTGACTGACTTCCCTGGTGGCTCAGATGGTAAAGCATCTGCCTACAATGAGGGAGACCTGGGTTCGATCCCTGGGTGCGGAAGATCTCCTGGAGATCTTCCAGTGATTAGGAATAGGTAGAGAATTTACATTTACATCCTGGAGAAGGAAATGGCAACCCAATCCAGTATTCTTGCCTGGAAAATCCCATGGATGGAGGAGCCTGTAGGCTACAGTCCCTGGGGTCCCAAAGAGCCGGACACGACTGAGTGACTTCACTTTCACTCGATTTCTACTTTATCTTTGCATTGTTTGATTTTTTAAAAAATTAATGACTCTTACTTTATATTCAGAAAGATGAGTAACATTTCAAAATTCTATTGGAATTGGACTGGATTCTGGGATTGTCTCATCTAATTCCCCAAAATATAATTTTATAGGAATTTAATAACAAGAATATAGCACAAAATATGGCTATGGGGAAATTGGTGAGAAATTTAATTGAAGATTAACTATGTACATTAGAGTTGAGAATAAGAGATCATATTATGATCCAAACATCCTGCTTGGCTCACTGTCTAATATATACTCGGTCAAATATAGTTAACATAATTAGGCAGCTTACATAAAGCAGAGGTGTTCATCCTCTAGATTTTTCAAATAGAAAACAGACTGAATATCCTTATTATATTGATTAATCTATTATTCTGGAAAAACCTGAATGAACATTACAGCTAAAGAGAATAATGAGAAAACTTGAATTATAGGCCATTATATATGAATAAATTTGTGGAGAATGAATTGGCTCTGACCTTTCCTGTTGTAGGCAAGTCTAGTAAACATTTGAGTGTGTACATGTGATTTGTCTTCCAAGTAATGCCTAAACATCCTCCTGTCCCTTCTTAGGGTGTGGGCTTGGCAAAGGGAGTTGGGGTCCAAGAGAGGTGAAGACATCTACTGCTTACATTGCTTTCTAATGAAGAAATGTGTGATCTGTTTTTAGCTGCCCTTGAGTCAAAATGCATCAAATTGCTGTCCATAATGTCATGTACCTGTTACACACATTTGTGTGTTAACTGAGTAATGATCTGTAAATACAGGACTTTGACTTACCCACCTTTGTTCCCAGCCTCTTTTATTCTTGGGCTATACAGTTAATTTTTCTTGAATGAATATATCAGATTTAATCATATGAAGTTGTTGATATTCAGCTATTATTTGACCTACATATATGACGTTTTCATATGATTCAGTTTAATATAAATGAGTGAATGGATGAACTCTAGATTTGTTTTTTTCCATAGAGAAACAATGTTCTAAGTGATAGTGAAACAAATTTGAAATAGTATTGTTTGCTTAGGCACATAATAGTTCAAGTAGATTTTCATAGGTTAGCCAGGAAACCTAGCCATTTTTTAAACCATTGATTCTGTAGGAAAATGCATGTCAACTACAAAATTCAACTTATATATGAACATTTGATACACAATGTATTCATAAATTGGTGACGTAAATCATTACACCTGTAAGAAAGTTCTTCATATTTTGGCAGGATCATTGATAGAAATTTCTCTGCTAGTTTTTTGGTTTAGGACCAGTGATTAGGAATAGGTAGAGAATTTACATGATAAAGTCAGTGTTGCTGGAATCTTTTTTTTTTTTTATTTTTATCTGAGTAATACAAAAACACAAATTTGACGAGATACATACACCCCTATGTTCATTGCAGCATTTTTCCTAATTGACAAGACACTGAAACAACCTAAGTGCCCATTGGATGAATGGATAATGAAGATGTGAGATATATATGTATACACATACACACACAATGGGTCCTTTTCTTGAGGCATTAACTCATTAATGGGAACCTCGGTCACAAGAGAACTGGATCTTTGAAATCTAAAGAAATGTAGCAAAAATGTGCAGAACTAATAAAAGCAAACATCTTTCCTAAGTGCTGATACATTCTGTATCAGTGATCTGCAATGAGTGAGATCATTGTTAGTCATTATCTATTTCCTGCTCTTAGGATTTGAAGAATTCCTTTGCTCATGGATGTTAAGATCTCCAAACACACAGGAAGTATATGCAGTTTCATGAGAAACCTCATGATGAGAGTAGGCATATGGTAATGTTTCATCAGGAAACACAGGAAGGGTGATATTTCTGCCAAAGAGTGATGTAACTCACCATAATTTCAGCCTTGGAAAAGCAAGGGTAATTACTTAGCTCATTGCTCTCCATGTAGAAGTTGAACTAACTTTCCAGGTGCCAGTGTGACATGGCTGAAGGAGTGAGGTAGCCATCCATGCACGTGTTTCCTTGCAGGGAAGATCCTTAGTTGGGGGAGAGGAAGAGACAGAGGTTTGGATCATAGGTGTTTATTTACTCTTTAAATCCCTTGATGATATAACAACAGCAACAACAATGATAAAAAGTCATGAAGAGTGGGAATCATTGCTGAGGAGGAGAATATTCTTAGGTGAGAATGCTGCTTCCTTTTCTGATTTTATTTTTTAGATAAAAAGGAACATGGGAACGTCAACATACTTTTCCACTTGCCTGATTAATATTGAGCAGGAGAAACTAACAACACTCTTAATGCTCATAAATATAAGTAGCTGTAGGCATGTTTGTTGTTTTTTCTTATTAGAAGAGACCTGGAGATTTTTCTTTAATGCATTAAGAAGTCTTATATGATGATTTTTTTGAAGGAAAAGCAAGCAAAACCCATTATTACTATGGAACGTAATTAAAAATAAGATGAAAAATGATATGATTGCCAATCCCTTTATCATGCCAGGGGTTCTTAAGGCTGAAAACACTTCATGTGGTGAGACTAGAAGTAAAACTAAAATTATTATTATTATTACAGGTACAATTATAAGCATAATGCTTTGTATTCCCTATAACCCTTTTACATACTTGTGTTTTCAAAACAATTCTCAGAACAATTGTCACAGATATTGGCAAAGTTTGATTCAGTCTTAATGTGCATGTTCTATTAATGTCAAGGTTACTAACAGATCCATCAGAAAAATTTGGGGTTGAATTGTATTGAGAGGAGTCATATTGTTGAATGAAGTTCTGTCTGTTCTGTTTCTCTGGTGTGTTTTTCCCTCGTCATAACCATCTCCTTCTGCTTTGTGTGTTCAACATTATTCTTTGTGTTAAAATTAGCAGCAGAGGTGTTCGTAATTCATCACTTACCACTGATCTCTTGGACTAACACTTGCTTTGCATTTCCAGGTTGGTATTGTGCCATCAATAACTGCTTTTTAAGCACACTTGCCAGCCAACTTTTAAATGTTATTTACATTATGGACCATATCTTCCCAGTTTGATCATTGAAAGCAAGCAGGGCCTAATTAGAATCTTTGCTGTGTTACGAATAATTAACTGTTTCTTCACAATATTCCTTATCCTATATCAGCTATATATTTTTTTACCAGATAAGAAATTAAATCGGTCTGGAAAATTCATTCTGAAAATATTAGAGCACACTTGAAACTAAATAAGATTGGTAATACAGTAGGTCACCATAAATATTTGAATTATGCTCCATATGCTACAAAATATAGGTGATCAGAAGTGACACCATTTTGGAACATGGAGACATTTGTGCTTTTATTGCAAGAGGAATTTATAGCCTAGATGACTATTAAATTTCTGTTCTCCAAGTTCTCAAGATAAATACGCACAGCAATGTGTATTCTTTATAATATTCTGTGGGTTCGTCAGCACCTGTCTTGGTTATCGAAAGTTCTTAGCTTTTGCACTGGACCCACCTCTTGATCTTCTCATGTATTGACTGGGACACGCCTTGTCTTCCTCAAGTCAGTCAGTCCCAATACCAACTTTCAGTCTTCCATGTCACACCCCACCATGTCCCATACCCAATTATTTCAGCTTCTGTACGCTGTCTTGTCCCTTACAACACTCCTCCCTGACTCCTAAAACCTCTTCCTGGTGCTTTCTAGAGCCCATGGACTGTTATCAGAAAAATATGTGATAGTTTTAGACTTTTCTCTGTATATTCCTTTTACTTCATCTGATGTTTAATTTTCTCTGAGGTTGCTGTTTGCATGGCCAGCCTGGCAAGAAGTGGCTATCCCCCTCCTGTGCCTCTGCTTTCTAGCCCCAGGCCTGGTGATGGGATCCAGGTTTTCCTCGTTCCTCATTGCTGTTTCCAGCCCATGCTCTGGCCTCCTCCTAAACTCCTTTAAACTGCTCTTACTCATTTCTTTGGCCTCCAACTCCCTTGGGTCTTCTCTTTTTGTTTCTCCAAAGTTTCCCTCATGGCTCTCTCTCTCCATCTTAATTTTTGGTCATTGAAATGTACACTTAGGCGATCCTTACCATACCCTTGTCTCTGAGTTTCTAGGAGTCTCCATCTCCATTATCTTCTAACCCCAACCAGCTACCTCCTCACTCTGCCACCATCTGTGGGTTTCTAAGAATTCTGGTGTATTTTTACCTTATCTGAGCTTCTCCTCCTGAACAGTGAAATGATGAAAATTAATGAGTGGTGGGAATGACCATTGTGAATTCCTCCTGTAGGATAAATTGTGTACTTTTATGTTGCTAGAATATACATGAGTGACACCATGGAAGAATTCTTGTGATGCCTATTTATGTGAAGGAGTCAGAAGAGATCTCAGTGGGAAATAAAAGTACTTTACTCTAAAAGCAGTGCCCTATGTTAATTCTGAGGTCATTTGTTCCATATACTGGTGTGATGCTATTGCTAGGTTCATCCTGATTCTCCAGAAACTTCTCTAGGCCCTGTGTGGGGTGTGTGTGTGTGTGTGTGTGTGTGTGTGAATGAATTAGAGAGAGAGAGTGAGAATATGAGAGAGAAAAAGAGAGAGAGGAAGGAGAAATTCCTCTCTTATGTAATTCCATCTATGTAGCCATGATCATGAGAGCTAGAGTCAACTTTCCTCATCTGGGTTTATTGTTCTGGCCATTTTAGAGAGACTTTGACCTCTATTTTAACTAGTGAAGCGATATAGAAGTATAGAGTGATTGCACTTTCTCTTGCCTTAATAGTCGACATTTTTTTTGTGGATGGGTATAGGGGAAGAACTGTTTGTCTCATCAGCTGAGGATGTCCTTCCATATTGTCTGATAGGCACTCTCTCATGTGAATTTAAGTTTTTCAGGCACGGGACAAAGAAACTATAGTGCATAGTTTATTGGAGCTGGTAACTTTGCAAGCAGAAGACATGCTGGTTTTTACCTGCATGACCTTAGATGAGTCACATCTCTGAATTACTATAAAATGACTACGATAATACCAATTTGTTATCTATAAAATGCCTATGATAATACCTCCCTCACAAGCATAATATTAGTGTTGAAAAGAAACATACAGGGCAACCTGTCCAGTATGTCAGGCACATGCTAGGTCTTCCATAATTTAATGGCTTTCTTCTTTGCATATCAATCGACCCCGACAGTACTGCCACTGAGTGTCTCCCTTGTAGATTATGTGTCCAACTCAGTGGTTCAGAATAGCTGGCCTGTTTTCACTTGGGATAAAAATATAAAAGCTGTTTAAAACCAATTATATGAGTTAAAATGTTACCTAATTTTTAATTAAAAATTAAATACATTGACAACATTTTGCATTTTCAATATTTACCATATTGTTCATTTAAAATATCCATCTTTATAAATTTTCTAATGTGTATCTATTAATTATACATTAAATACACATTTAGCCCATGTATTAAGAGTGAAAATAATTATGGTTTTTGTGGCATGTTATTGTTATCACAGTACAGATAATAAGTGCCAGAGATCCCTCTTAGATATGTATTAGATGTGAAGAAGGGGTTGACAGAAGCAAACAAGAACTGAATAGTTTGGTCTACATTTTGTCCTTTGGGGTGTTTGTACTGGCTGTTATGACAGATGTCCCTTTTGCTGCTTAATAAACAAAGCTGATTTTGCTCACATTTGTTCTTGGCTCCTACCTTACAACAGGTGGCCCATCAACCTGGTGTCAACTTTGCAACTGCTGGCTGTCAGGGGCTTTGAGAACCTTCTGTTATGATTAAAGCAATAGTTTACGAGAAACTTAGGAAAACTAACTGAGTTTACACAATCTGTTTAAACTTTCTTGTAATCTGAGATGGATTCTAGGTACTCATGTGATGCTTTTCTTTTGTGCCATGTTGACATGTTTGACCACTGGGGCTTCTATTGTTGGCCACATTGTGAGTACTGAGTTGCTGGCAGCTGAGAATTATTTCGTAAATGTCTTTGCTTGAGCCTTAGATAGAAGTGGTTTTTTTCTAAGACCTACTGATTTCTTACCCTGCAGACAAAAGAGGTTGAGGTTCAGAAGTTAAAGATGGGGAGAGAGAGGAGAGGCTCACTGTGGAGGGGCGAATGAACATCAGTCTTCCTTTTCCTTCCTGGTCCAGCTCTTGGTAGACAGACTAGGTCCTCAAGCTCAGACTTATCATAGAAAATGAGTATGAACATGAGCTTTGTATACATTCCTTGAGAACTTGATATGGCACTAGAGTAGTAGAAAAATATTTGGGGAATTTTCTCTCTTTGGAAAATAAGAACACATCCATGACATGGCTTCCTGGGATTTGAACCCAGCCAGCTTGATAATAGAGCCTGCCTCTATAGCTCTGATGAGTCAGGAAGTAAACATCAAGACTGAAGCGTCAGAATCCTTTCACACAGAAAAAAGGATGACTGATTTGGATAACATGGAGACAGGAGATTTTTAGCCACTGCACCTCAGAACTCCTGAGCTTTTTTCTTATGTAATCTGAATTACATAAGATCTGAATCAGTCTGGTGATGGAAAAGCATTAGAACAGGCTGATGAAGCCTGTGAGTGGTACAGATACCTGGATTAGAATCTCTGCTTGATCATTTTTTACCTTTGACAAATGGGTGAATTTGTCAAAGGTAATTAATTAAACCCTGTGTTCTTCAATTTCTTTATCTCTAAAATGGGAATAACTGCATAGAAGATTTAGGTTACAAAGATAGAGTTCAAACTGGGGCTGGCATATGGCAAAGTGCCACATATGAAGATCTTTTTTTTTTTTCCCCTGGAGCAGGAGTTAAATTTACTCTCTACAAAGTAGGATAATGTTGATGTACTATGCAAGGAAAAAAAAAATCACCAGATTGTTTTGGGTTTCTTATATGAAAATGCTATACAAATATAAGTAATATCAATCATAACACTAGCAAAGAGAAACTATGAATCTTTTCTTGCTTTGCTTGTTACAATGAATTTCATTTTCTTAAAAAAAAATTTATGTAACTTATCTTAAGAATAATTTTACCTAGTAACTTTTTTTATCCTTACTCTATTGTCCCATGAACAACATTAATTTATTTGATTGTAAATATTATCCTCTTAGTCCATACCTTATGTCTAGGGCCATGTGCAAAAGCTGAATATGGCTTGTTGATTCTTTGTCTTGCAATCACATAAAATGCAATCAAAATAGTAACTTACCAAGTAATTTTCTTGGTCCAGCCTAGAAAATTTTCATTTACATATTTTAAGTTAGTCTTTTAGTTCAATAATTTTGTCTAATTTCATAGTTATAAATATGTGGCAGATGTCATTTAGCTAAATTTGAAAATTAGGATTAATTATTGTAGAAATAGTGCTTTTTAATATGTCATTCTATGAACCATGGGAGAGCTATTATGCAAAACAGAAGAATATTCTGTGGAAAAATGTAAGTCTTTGAGCTATTGGTTTTTAAAGGAAAGACCTAAAATTATTATGAAATCGGATAAGTTAGGACTATAATTTCATGCTGTGTTCTGATTTATCTCATGCTGTTTGATATTGCTACATAAGTGATGCCAGCATGGTCAAGCATTTAAATGCAAATTTATAATTCTAAGTGCTCTCCTTTGTTGAAGGCATTTTGTTTAAGCTTGGAATCCCCAAAAGATTTACCACAATTTTGATTTCTTTCTGAAATGGAAACCTTTGATAAAAATAGGAGATACAGAGAATAAGCCAAATAATAGCATTAATCAGCAAATTCAAAACAGGCCATTGCCCAGGCTCTGCAAACCAAAACAAAATTGGACAGAGTGACCCCTGTCTGCCAGCTGATAGAGGAATCAGAGCTGTTTGTGAGAAAAAAGACAGAATATGCTGCACGAAAGGTCAAGTTGGGCTGGAGCTGAAAAGAGAAAAGCAGATTAGCGAGCAGATGAACCTGTCATAGTGACAAGGGATGTTTCCAGGCTTTGCCAAGAGACTGGAGGTTCCCATTAGCCAGAAGGAAGCAAATCCATCATGGGTTCATCTCAGTGCAAATTGTGGGGAGACCTGGCAGAGAGGGGATCATGTGCTCCTCTCTCTTCTTTGTGTGACTTCTCACATTGGCTACATCCATCTGCTAAGGTCAACCTTCCTGACACATGGAATGTGTGAGCAATGGAAATCACACAAGGGGAACACCTAACCAACCTTCCCATTTCACGAGAGATTTGTCAGAGGGCTAGAGAAAGGCAGTTGACTAATTCTGATTAATCTTTTTCATGGTTAGTGTTTGTTTATCTAAAAAGCATGATGTGAATGCCCCTTCTAATTATTGTATTATTAGATTTTTTTAATCCCTTAAGATATAAAATATTAGTGGTCCTCATTGATTTGGTTTCCAAAAGTGCTAAAATATATATGGTATAAAAAAATGAAACAAGGTTGATTGTTTGCCATGTTAATATATGTTAAGTTATTTTAGAGTCTAGACTACTTACTCATCTTGGCTTTCTGTACAGTGCACATAGTAGGTGCTCAATATTTTTTATTAGAGTTTTTCTCTAGGTAGGCTATGGCTGATATAGATAATGACTCCTCTGATGGATCTGGGCAAAGTACAGTTGACCCTTGAATAATGCAATTTGAACTTCGTGGGTCGTCTTCTATGCAGATTGTTTTCAATAGTGAATATTGAAGTACTACATGATTTATGATTGAACTGTGGATACTGAAGTCCAATTGTAAGTTACTTGCAGTTTTGAACTGTATTGAGGGTTGGCATCCTGAACTCCCTCATTGTTCAAGGGTCAACTGTAAATTGAAAACCTTCTGGAAAGGAGTCACCATTCCAGATGCCATTGAGGATGTTTGTTATTCATGGGAAGAAGTCAAAATATCAACAGTAACAGTAGTTTGGAAGAAGCTGATTCCAGCCATCCTGGATGACTTTGAGAGCTTCCACACTTAAGTGGACCAGGAAGCATCTGCAGATGTGGTGGAAATACCGAGAGAATTAGAATCAGAAGTAGAGCCTGAAGATGTGACTGAATTGTTGCAATCTCATGATAAAATTTTAGCAAATGAGAAGTTGCTTCTTATGGTGTGCAAATAAGTGATTTATTGAGATGCAATCTACTCCTGGTAAAGATGCTCAAAAGATTGTTGAGATGACAATAAAAGATTTAGAATAGTACATAAGTTAATAAAGCAGAAGCACAGTTTGAGAGGATTGATTCCAATCTTCAAAGAAGTTCTGCTGTGGGTAAAATGCTATCAAACAGCATTGCATACTATAAAGAAATTGTTGGTGAAAGGAAAGGTCAACTGATGCAGCACATTTCATCATTGTCTTTTTTTTTTTTTAAAGAAATTGCCACAGCCCCCTCAATCCTTCAGCAGCCACCATTCTGATCAGTCAGTAGCCATCAAGATCAAGGCAAGACCTTCCAGCAGCAAAATACTCAGGACTAGCTGAAGACTCAGATGATAGCTAGTATGTCTTAGCAATAAAATATTTTAATAAAGGTGTGTACATTATTTAGACAATGCTCTTGCACACTTAATGGCTACAATGTAGTGTAAACATATAGGCATTGGGAAACCAAAAAATTCATGGGACTTTTTACCTGTATTGCAGTGTATTGTATTGTAGTGATCTGGAACTGAAACTGCAGTATCTCTGAGACATGCTTTATTAAATGCCTTTAAAATGCATGCTTATTATGCTTTACTAAGTGTGATGCAAAGCAAGTTAAAGCATATATATATATATATATATTTTTTTACTGGCATTAGCAAAATAGCAGTAAGATGTTCTTGCTAATTTTCACCTGGTCTGCCTGAAATATAGATATGTTTTCTGTAGAAACTCTTCACTGTGAGTTGAAACAGTCCACAATAACATTTTTTTGATCTCTGTCCTACTGAGAAAAAGCATCAAATAATAGATCGTCATTATGTAGGAATCAGAATTATTTCTCAGGTGGAACAGGAGTTTCATCTATCTACAAAGTAGAAACAGTCTGCAGAGGCTGTGTTCAAGTTAGTGAGTAGGCACCTTGAACACTGTCACAGAATCATTTTAGAAGAAGCTATGCCTATGAGAAGCACTGTAGCCCACCAGGCTCCTCTGTTCAGGGGATTCTCCAGGCAAGAATACTGGAGTGGGTAACCATTCCCTTCTCCAAGGGGTCTTCCCAACCCAGGGTTTGAACCTGGGTCTCTTGCATTGCACACAGATTCTTTCCCATCTGAGCCACCAGGGAAGCCCTTATCTGTTGCTAGGCCCAATTTATCAAACTCTCCATGACTATTCAGCCCACATAATATGGTTAGGTTACTTAGGCTGTAGATTTTGGAAAGTTATCTTTTCGGTAGTATATATCAAGTCTGTACAGAGAGCTAAGGAGAATGAATGCTGAGATCATGGAGCTGTTCATTGACTTTTCTAGTGTAGCTAAGGGTGATTGTACCAAATTATGGTGTGGTCAGATGGGGAAGGGGTCCAAATGATGCAGAGAATGTCTCCACATCCAAGGCAAGTAAGAGGAGTAGAAGCAGAATCTCTTCAAGCAGTAGAGGGAAGACAGTTGAGCCTGAGGTTGGAAAACTTTTAATTAAGTCAGACACAGAAAAGTACTTTAGAACAAATCTGCACTTCTGACACGACAGGCTTAACAAATGTCTATTTATCTCTTCTTTAAACTTTCTAATTAGGTAACTTAGGTTAGTTACCACAATAAGGATGATAATTTGCAGTAAAGAAAAAAAATTGAGAGGTAAATGTTGGTAGGAAGTTTTGGGAAGAGACCTGTGGTTTTCCCTACCTATTTTTTTTCTCTTTGCCTTTCAAAATCCCGTTTGTCAGGGTGTCAAGTTTAGAATATGAAGAGTGAAAGTACAGTGGTAAAGCTACCCATCTCAGGTGCATTGAAAAACATACAGAGGCACAGGATGCTGTCTTTCCCTCTTGGGGCTGTTTTCTAGTGAGTCTCAAAGGCATATTGCTACTGTAAGAAGTCTGCAGGGAATTCCAGACACACTTTAACATCTTTCTAATCACAAAATCATAGTTTCTAATTTGTGGTCCATAAGTCTTGGGTTTGTAAATCTTTTAGTGTGTGGGCAATACTCTAACACAATGGTAACTTTCTTCTTTGTCATTTGATATTATTTAATTTTCCAATGAAGTGATTAAGCCTAGGAAATACACCATAAGACACTGGTATCCTAGATGTACATGTAATTGCTAAATTTAGATCTAAACTTAAAAACAAATCGATTTAATATAAGCAAAATACTTAGAGGTGTGAAATACTTTCTAGAATAAATGAAGGCAAGCGCACCTCTTGTCCTTAACCTTGGTGGGTCCACCTCCTGTCCCCTATGCCCTTTTCCCTTTATTTCTAAGCTAATCATGCCAAGTAACAATCCCTTGTTATTAGCTTTGTTTTTGGGAAACAGGCCCAAAGTACCATGTGTGAAGCACTGACTTCTGTCTTTTTTGGCTTCATTCTCATTACCAATACTTGTTAATTCTCTTTCCATCTTTCTATCATCTTTACTGTAACATGCATCCACAAAACTATTCAGAAGTGAAAACTTTAAGAAGAAAGTTTTCAAGGATTAGGTATATCCAACAGGATAATGCTGTGTTACGTGATGGAATGATCAGTGACTGGGTTTCAGGTCTGAGATTGGTGGTGTGTTTACTTTTCGTATTTAACTGTTGGAACTCCTGGGAACAGAAAAAACCACTTGCAGTTGTATACCCTGGCCTCTTCACTTTGCTTCCTGACACGTGAGAGACACTTAGTACCTGATTGTAGGGAGTGATGAATGAGGATGAATGAATGATGGCTCAGCTACCTGTCTTGCTTGATAAAAGGAGTTAAGGTTATGCTGCTGCTGCTGCTGCTAAGTCGCTTCAGTTGTGTCCGACTCTGTGCGACCCCATAGACGGCAGCCCACCAGGCTCCACCGTCCCTGGGATTCTCCAGGCAAGAACACTGGAGTGGGTTGCCATTTCCTTCTCCAATGCATGAAAGTGAAATGAAAGTGAAGTCACTCAGGTGTTCAATATTTTCAGCTGGTGGTGCTTTAGTCACTAAGTCATGTCCATCTCTTGTGACCCCATGGACTGTAGCCTGCCAGACTCCTCTGTCCATGGGGTTCTCCAGGCAAGAATACTGGAGTGGGTTGCCATTTCCTTCTTCAGAGGATCTTTCCCACCCAGGAATTGAACTCGGGTCTCCTGCATTGCAGGCAGATTCTTTACTGACTGAGCTACAAGGGAATTCCAATATATTCACCTAGGATTGAAAAAAATCATGTGATTTGAACACTAAAAATATTTTCTTCCAAGAAAAGGGTTAAATCCAATCATGTTATTGTATATATGTCCCCAGTTGAGTAAGAATTACTTGCACAGTTAACATATGTAAAACTTTTAGCAACTGCCTAGTGAGTAGTTACAATAAGTACTAGCTATTACTATTGGGGCTTCCCTGGTAGTTCAGTTGTAAAGAATCAACCTGCAATGCAGGAGACCCCCGTTCAATTCCTGGGTTGGGAAGTTCCCCTGGAGAAGGAATAGGCTATCCACTTCAGTATCTTTGGGTTTCTCTGGTGGCTCAGACAGTAAAGAAAGAATCTGCCGGTAAGGTAGGAGACCTGGGTTCGAGTCCTGGGTTGGGAAGATTCCCTGGAGTGGGGCATGCAACCCACTCCAGTATTCTTGCCTGGAGTATCCCTGTGGACAACTTTATTTATGGACACTAAAATTGGAATTTCGTACAGTTTTCATGTACCTTGAAATGCTATTCTTCTCTTGATTTTTTTTCATCCACTTAAAAATACAAAAATTGTTCTTAGTTTGCAGGCCATACAAAATCAGGCAGCAGGAAAAATTTGGTCTGTGTGCTGTTTGCTGCTCCCTAGTCTAGCAAAATGCCTGGCATGAGAATAGTGCTCAGCCGGTGCATTTGAGTGTGCATGGCAGCTCACTGACACAGGGAATTGACGTTCTCTAAAAACAGCATGTCTGTTTCTACCTGTAGGCCATGAGCCTTGTCTCTTTCTTTACTGAGAATGTCCTTTCTTGTTTTTGTTTGTTCGTTTTAATTTTCTGCCTAGTGAGCTAGTATTTGTTCTTCAAGATAGAGGATCAGCTTTCCAAAATAGAATTCAGCTCTCCTCCAGGTGAAAAAGGAGATGGGGTCTTTGACGAGTCCATATCCATCTGTGCTTCTATGGAGCTTTGTATTAATATTATATATCCCATTACTGTAGCACTTTTCATACTGTATTTTAATTATCTTTGCTTGTGTTGCTCTTTTCTATCATTTCCTGAAGTTATACTATATGCCTAGTACCAGTATATGATATGACATCGATAGTCATTTAGTAACAATGAAATATTTTTATGAGAATTCTCAATATTCTGTTGAGACTGCTTGGCATCAGTCTAATCTATAATGATGAGACTGTCTTTCATTATTGATAATGAGGTATCTTTGGTGTCTAACACTGAAATAAATACAACTGAACTTGACTAAACGTGTTAAGTATCACTAAAAAATGAAAAACAATTGAATTGGAAGCTCAGGAAGTGAAAGCTTTGTGTGTGATATAAAACATCAGCTTTCTAATTTCATTTAAGCTTCAGTTCAGTTCAGTTTCTCAGTCGTGTCCAACTCTTTGCGACCCCATGAATCGTATCATGCCAGGCCTCCCTGTCCATCACCAACTCCTGGAGTTCACTCAAACTCATGTCCATCGAGTCAGTGATGCCATCCAGCCATCTCACCCTCTGTCAAACCCTTCTCCTCCTGCCCCCAATCCTTCCCAGCATCAGGGTCTTTTCCAATGAGTCAACTCTTCACATGAGGTGCCCAGAGTATTGGAGTTTCAGCTTTAGTATCAGTTCGTCCAAAGAACACCCAGGACTGATCTCCTTTAGAATGGACTGGTTGGACCTCCTTGCAGTCCAAAAGACTCTCAAGAGTCTTTTCCAACACCACAGTTCAAAAGCATCAATTCTTTGGTGCTCCGCTAAAATCTGTAGATATATTTAAAAAATACTGTCTTAAGCCTTTGCTTAGCAACACTATTTAATTACATGTATATATTGCTATTCTTTCCTGGAAAGATAAGGGAAACTGGTTGTATTAGAGATTTCATGGTGAAATGTAAAGGATTTTGACTAATTATTATGTTATTTCAGCAAGTTAACTGCTTTCAAAAGTTTACTTTGATGGGGTTTGCCTAGAAGAGATAGGAGATATTTTATAACATATCTTAGTTATAGTGTCAGATATTCCATTATAAATTCTCTCAGGCATCTTATATATGCTCAATACTTATTTACTGTGAGACTATCCAGTACCTTATATCATATATCTCTCTATTTCCTTGGGGAAATTTCCTGCATTCTCCCAAACTATAAGATTTCCAATTGAGATCAGTGTTCTGGGTAGATTTCACCACAAATACATTTGGAAATCTCAGTAGGAATTGAAAGCACATCACCATGTGAGAAGAATAAGAAGCTTTTTCATTATTGATAATTTATTTTCATTCATTCTAATCAGAGAAAATAGTAGTGAGTGTGGTAACTTAGGTTGTCATTATAAATAGAATGTCTGAATGCAGGCTGCTTATCTTCTTTTATTGAGACAATTGCATACCAGTGATTGGAAATCAGCATGTATTCAATTGGTACAGGTGTTTATAAAATATACGCCATATCAATGTGGAGAAAAGAGAAACCATGCTTGGGTGAACTTACCTAGTATTTAACTTGTAGGAAGTCATATTTCATAGAGGAAAAAATGTCAAATCGCATTTATGGGATGGAAGAATGATGCTGAATGTAACAGAATACACAGAACAGGGATATTTTACACAAAACCCCAATCCTTGGTCCATTGGTCAGCTGTCTTAATTTAAGATAGTATGTATTTTCTTGTAAATTCATTCATTAAGGTTTAAACACCTTAATGATAGAAATTTAATCATATGTCTTTGTGTACATTGTAGTGTCTGGTACAGGGTTTTGCATATAACAGGAACACACACATTTGCTGAATTGTATTTATAAACAGTTCAGTGTGTAGAAAAAGTAGCAGTCTCTGAAATGTTCCCCGAGAATAACTTTTCCAAATATGTGCTATTTCTGTAAATGTGTAGTAATTAAACCATGGCATCAGCTTTCATTCATTGAGAGCCTACAGTACCCTATTTTAATTTTTTTTTTACACATTAACTCATTTAACTTGCAAAACAATGGTATGAGTTGGTATTAATCCTTTCCCCCTCCCAGAGAAACTGAGCCTCAGGGAATTTAAATAACCTGAGTTTATGTGTAAAATAAGAGTGGTATGTACTTTATAGGGTTTGTGAGGATTAACTGGGATGGATTATAGACCAAACTTCCTGGTGTGTGTTAAGCCCTTTGTTACTATTAACGATGTGCAGCTAACAAATTGTGAGTTGCAACTGCATCACAGTTAGTCTCACTTCAGAGCCCACACTCTTCATCATTGTGTTCCGATTTTCAACCCTAAATACAGAGTACAAATCATCTTCCTTCCTGTTTCAAGCTCCTGTAGGGCAAATGATAAGTCTTTCTTTTGTTTTATCTACTAGTACCCTGAACACATGATCATAAATGTTGTTGACTGGCTTGACAGTGACAGTTTATGGTTTTGTTTTCCATACGAATGGTTGGTAGATTGCTTGATTCTGAGAAGGACTCAAAGGAGTGTTGTCACAGTATGCCTTGCATTTTATATCCAAAAAAGTCCCCCTCCCCCAATAATACGCCACCTGCATCCTGATTCTAAATTTTGTTTCCCTTGGTGGTGGTATGAAGAAGGGACTGAGAACAGACACGGTATTCAGGTGGTGGTAACATTTTCCCGTGAGCTTTGTCAATTGCATCCTGAAGTCATTTCTGACGGTTGTGTCTTAGGATTTTTCAGAGTTAGACTTTTTTTTTTTACTTGAGAGGTAAAACTTTCTCTGTGTTTTGAAGGTGAGAGAATTAAAAAAAAACAAAACACTGGATCTCGTAGCCCTGGAGAACTTTCCTCAAAGGGAATCTGAGTAAAAAATGAGCTGTCAAGTGTCCTTGAGGTTCCTTGCTAGTCATATAATGATGCATCATTTGTCAAATGCAGCTGTCTTTCTTTATGTGAAGATCCTGATACTGGGGGTGTTTCTCCATCCTTGAGCACGTGGAAGTCAGTAACAAACTCAGGACCAGCCCTTTTGTACGTGGAGGTGCTAAACGACGATCATACTCTCAGAAGGCATAATCAGCTTGTGTGACTCCGTTTTTTTTTTTTTTTTTTCATTGTGGAAGAAATGCATAACATAAAATTGATCATTCTGATTAAGTGTACAGTTCAATGGCATTAAGTACATTCAAATTGCCCTGCAACCATCACTACCATCCATCTCCACAGTTTTCCATCCTCCCCAAATGAAATTCCGTGCCCGTAAAACACTAACTCCCCATTCTCCTCTCTCCTCAGCCCTTCATGACCACCATTCTGCTTTCTGTCTCTAAATTTGACTGCTTGTTTTAGTTTTATAACTCCATGATTTATTGGTTTAAACTGAGGCCTACATTTTCCCACTTTTTCTTATAATGGTTATTATCCAATTACTGAGATTGACGTTCCACTGCTATATCTTTGCAGTGAACTTGTGAACTTAATGCAGTAAATATTCTACTTTACTTCTTTGTATAGTAAACTCTTAAATCTTGTTATCACATCCTGAGGGGAAGACCTGTTATCTGTTCTGTTACCAGTGTTTGAGGCATTGTTGTACATTGTGGAGCAACAGTAAATAGGTATAGAATAAAGATACTGCTGACTTTCATTATTGGACAAGTTTGTTTATTTAAAAAACATTAAAAAATATTTTACTGGACTTTTCTACTATGTAGGAGACCAGTTAAATCAGGTACTTCCTCTTTCTGTGATAACTTCTCTAAGTTTTTAAGAATTAACAAAGTTGAATTTGGGCTGATGCCCTCCAAATCACGGAGAAGGCAATGGCACCCTGCTCCAGTACTCTTGCCTGGAAAATCCCATGGACGGAGGAGCCTTGTAGGCTGCAGTCCACGGGGTCGCTAAGAGTTGGACACGACTGAGCGACTTCACTTTCACTTTTCACTTTCACGCATTGGAGAAGGAAATGGCACCCCACTCCAGTGTTCTTGCTTGGAGAATCCCAGGGACGGGGGAGCCTGGTGGGCTGCCGTCTCTGGGGTCGCACAGAGTCGGACACAACTGAAGCGACTTAGCAGCAGCAGCAGCAGCCTCCAAATCATTTGCTTATTCATCCATCACCTGAGTATCCATCACCTGGGTACTGCTGTATGCTGTCTCCGTCTGCTAAGTACTGCTGTGCCTTAGGTGCTGGCTGTGCAATGGTGCACAAATGGCCTTGATCCTTGAACTCAGAGCCCTAGTGGAGAGCACAGGAGGTAAAAAGTGAACACACAGCTGATACATTCATTGTAAATTATGTGAAAGAAAAAGATGTGATGCTATCAAAAAGATCGATGATGGACAGACCACATTAAATTGAAGGAAGTGGAGAAGTGATAACTGTTTTCATGTTTGTGATGAGCTATGCTCTCGTGTAGGACAGCAAGAGGGCTTGTTTGAAAGATTCAAGAGGTTGTAGGATAAACATTCTTGTGCGTGTGTGCATGCATGCTTCAAAAATAAAATGCATGGCCTTTTCCAGATTGTTTGTCTCACTGCTGAAGGTAGTTAAACGTGACTTTGTGGAGATATTATACTCAAACACTGGCAGGTTGGTTTTGAAACCTGGTTGAATATCAGAATCATCAATTTATGTAGGAAGGTTCAGTCCATTGATTGATATTTAATAGTTCTGCTTAATTGATATTTAATAGTTCTGCTTAATACGTGCTACCTGAATCTGACTTTGAGTTGCTTTTTGGGTATATACAATGATGGCAGCCAAGATGAGAAGTAGCTGAAAATGGTTTTAAATTCTTTCCAGCTCGCAAACACAAAATTAATTACTCAGCAGCACTGGTTAATATACCGTTTGATTAGGTCTGCATATTGGTATCTTGTGCCAAATTTGACTCACTAATATGCTAAATGTACACAGTAACCTTGAGGACGTAGCTTTTAATTACTTGCTTTTTGGTGCCTAATATAGAATCAAGATTAGTGATATCAGTAAGGCCTTTCAACTTAATGTATGTTATAGAACCCAGTGGAATAATGTGTATTGTAAAAATTTGGTGAATTTGTTTCACAGTAGCTCACAAAAGGTATCTGTCAACAATCAGCTATCTAGTATTTCTGGATCATCTCTTGTGTCCTAGGCACTATTTGTGAAAAGTGTATCTAAAAAGTTGGTCATTTCTTCTCTGCATATATTGATGAGACCAGCTGGGTATGGCTTGAGAAATGAAACTTGTTGCTGCTATATCAACTTTTGTAAAAGTGTAATGGTGTTTTGGCTTTTGACTATGCTATATTTGAAGGGAACCTTACATGGTGGCTTAAAGGTTAAAGCGTCTGCCTGCAATGAGGGAGACCTGGGTTCAATCCTTGGGTCGGGAAGATCCCCTGGAGAAGGAAATGGCAACCCACTCCAGTATTCTTGCCTGGAGAATCCCACGGACTGAGGAGCCTGGTGGGCTACAGTCCACAGGGTCGCAAAGAGTCGGACACGACTGAGCGATGTCACTTCACTTACATGATGGCTTAACTTACATTTAATTTATCATATTTACATGTTGAATCTCTCATAGTGCCTAACTGTAAATGGTCAAGATTTAAAGACTAAAGTAGCTGAGTGACTAAGATAGGTTATCCAGTGGAATGACCTGGTTTCTACACATTCTACTGAAAAGCAGTTTCACATTATTGCAGTTCATTAAGTACTACTGTGCACCTCACAATGTGATTTATTACTCACACTGTGGTATTGGAATAGTAGTAATAAGGGTGCTTTTTTATAATAGATTAAGTTCAGCAGAGTCACCATGCTGTGTGATGATGATGTTTGTGGTGGTAAATATCTGGGTGTATTGTTTGCCTGAAAAACTAGATATTGGAATTATAGATTTATTATGTATTTAAGTCTCAAATGGTACCTAGTAGCAACAGGAAGTCTTCTTTCCTTTTTCTTGTTGTGTTTCTTAATAAACACTCTTAACAATTTTTTTAAAGTATGTTAACCAGGAAAATTGTGTTCTACTTAATCCTATATTAGTTCAAGTCTGTTAACATACTATGATTAGAGATTTGTGGGTGGGTAGAGGCAGGCATTGATTTCTATTGTGTTGCCCTTACCGTAAATACCACGAATTTATAAGCTGCAAAGCTTGAATTTACCTCACTGATTTCCATGTAGTAAAATTCTTCCTCATTTATAATCTGGTAACCTAATCCTTCTCACATAGCCTATCCCACTGAATTTACTGATTCTTTGTCTGTGAACTGCAAATGCTCTGTAATAGGCTAAATTCGCATGACAGCATCTGGAGATAATCTAAATGTTCTCCCTGTGAACCTGTATGATTTTAAATATGGAACCATGAATGCCTCTTAGGCAAGGAATTAATTTCCAGCATTTTAATAAGAATGAGGCCCTAAACTCTTCGTTAACTGGGCAAATTTTGTTTGTTTGCGGCATGAATGCACTTACATTATTTTCTGTAAGCTACATTTTCCTCCAGTATTTATATTTAAGTGATTTTTTTCCAACCTTGCAATAATTGAGAAAAGAGAATTTAATTTTTTTCTTCTGTGAGTGCATTTTATTGTGGAGTATTTGGCGGTATTATTGTGTCTAAAACATATTGATTCTCTATTGTTATTGGTGAGATTAAATTTCAAGTACTATGTTATATATGGGATTCCTAGCCATTAAAGTTCCACATATTTGTTTTTGTAGTGTAATTTTAGGAATAGGATAAAGTCTGAGATGAAATAATTCGGACACAATATCACTCTTGCAGAGATTTTTCTACTTGTGTGCTTAGACAATTGAATAAGAGTATAAGCAATGAAACTTTGAAAGTACTAAGAAAAATGGGAAATACTTTCTGACCATAGGCACCTCTGCGCTACCACAAAACATCTACAAGAAGTTAAAACAACAGCAACACTGTTATTAAAACAACGACAACAGCAACACTGTTATTAAAACAACAACAGCAGCAACACTGTTATAAACCAGCAGTTTGTTAGAAATGCTGGGAAATGGAGAATATGGTGTGTGTGTTTTTCATTAGTTTCAACGTGATATATTAAGAAAATAAAAGTAATTCAAATAAGTTTTGTTACAGACCAGATATTTTGTTTTTTATATTTACCTTAGGAGAAATAGAGTTATCACTTTTAATAATGTAACAGATAATATTTATTGATAATTCTCTAGGCACTAGATTATATCAGGTGGTCTGAATTTTTAGTGTCATTGCTAAATCACTTTTATGTACTCAGCATCTACTGGATATGACTAAAAAAATTAGACCTTAGAGATTCTAGATTTCTATAGATTCTATCTGTAATGTTGCACGTTCATTATAAAAATGACTTAAGAACATTTGAAAATTACATACAAATGTACGATTTATTTCGGAGAAGGCAATGGCACCCCACTCTAGTACTCTTGCCTGGAAAATCCATGGATGGAGGAGCCTGGTAGGCTGCAGTCCATGGGGTTGTGAAGAGTCGGACACGACTAAGCAACTTCACTTTCATTTTTTACTTTCATGCACTGGAGAAGGAAATGGCAACCCACTCCAGTGTTCTTGCCTGGAGAATCCCAGGGACGGGGGAGCCTGGTGGGCTACCGTCTCTGGGGTCGCATAGAGTCGGACACGACTGAAGCGACTTAGCAGCAGCAGTAGCAGTATGATTTATTTAGCATTTATGTCTTGAGAGCTCAACCAAGCATTTCACAAATGTGGTGGTCAGTACTAGCTCTGTTATACAGGTGAGGAAAACTGAGGTTTCCAGAAGAGCTTAGTGGAGTTGCTGAGATGCTGGTGTACTTAATGCAAGACCTGGAGCTCGTTGAGTATCTTATACTACAGTTTCAAATTAATGGTTTTGTAGGGATGTTTTAATGCTGCAAAATATAGTAAGAAGATATAAAAATTAGTGGAGACTGGTGTGTTTCTTAATCACATCTAAATATGATATTAATAATAAGGCTACCTCTAAGAAGGCTACTTCTATAGGCCACTTCCCTTTATGCTTTTATGGTAATGGAAAAGCTGTTTGGAGGCCTTTTTCAAAGTACACTGAATTATTTTGACATACAGTGCAGTTGCACTAAGGCATTCCCATCAGAGTCTGAAGAGGGAAACAAAAGGAAGATGCATTTATTCTTTATGGTAAGATAAATTGTTATAAACAGAAAAACCATAGACTTAGATGCTAGTAGAACAGAGTTCAGATCTAAAATCTTATTTTTTCCACCTTGTAGGTGTCATAAAATTTTCAGAACATTGGTTTTCTTATATGCAAAACAAGGAATGTAATTCTCTTAGTACTTTCTGAAAGTGAAAGTGAGAAATACTCAGTTGTGTCCAACTCTTTGCGACCTGGAATTCTCCAGGCAAGAATACTGGAGTGGATAGCCTTTCCCTTCTCCAGCGGATCTTCCCGACCCAGGAATTGAACCGGGGCCTCCTGCATTGCAGGTGAATTCTTTACCAACTGAGCTATCAGGGAAGCATCTTAGTACTTTCTAGGGGTGATAAAAGGATGGAATGACATAATGTATTGCTTGCAACAGCTTAGTCATTTGAAATAATATCAAACTTTTACATAAAATTTTTATATCTGAAATGGCCAAATGAATGTGTCTAAATTGCTCCATATCTAATACTGTTTCTTTTTGACTTATTCCATGGTGGTAATGTTATCCACCAAATCTACCCGGGTGGTGCTTGTGGTAAAGAATCTGCCTGCCAGTGTAAGAGATGCTTAAGAGATGCAGGTTTGATCCCTGGCTCGGGAAGATCTCTTGCAGGAGGGAATGGCAACCCACTTCGATATTCTTGCCTGGATAATCCCATGGACAGAGGAGCCTGGCAGGCTATGGTCCATAGGGTCGCAAACAGTCAGACATGACTGAAGTAACTTAACTAGCATGCATGCATGCAGAAGTCCTGTTTGCTATGTTATTAATTCTGTCAGATCTAAAGGGGTTCAAACTATATATCATCTTTATATTCTCAGCAGCTGCTAGTTCCTGACATATACTAGGCACATGGTTTTGGGATCTTGAGGTTTCTCACCTGCTTTTTGATATCTCTGTAAAAAAGGATGGGTACCAGGGAATATGATGATTTCCTTCTCCACCTTTTGCTCTTATGATATTCCCCAAATTCATTTAATTGATTTTAAATAGTTTACTACTTTGCAAAATGTTATGAAGATCAGAAGTTATGCATTCAAGATGATGATTCTACAAATGGCTAGATACAGAAGTTCTCATGCCTTTGTCTTTTTTCAAAAAGCTGGTTATACATGCTACCAGATTTCCTTTCTTGTAATTTGTACTTGAAAGTGAAAATGAAAGTCGCTCAGTTGTGTCTGACTCTTTGTGACCCCATGGACTATACAGTCCATGGAATTCTCCAGGCCAGAATACTGGAGTGGGTAGCCTTTCCCTTCTCTGGGGGATTGTCTCCCAGGTCTCCTGGATTGCAGGTGGATTCTTTACCAGCTGAGCCACCAGGGAAGCCCAGGAGTACTGGAATGGGTAGCCTGTCCTTCTCCTGAGGATCTTCCTGAGCCAGGAATCAACTGGGGTCTCCTGCATTGCAGGGGGATTCTTTACCAGCTTAGCTACCAGGGAAGCCCTCATGTGTACTTGGATGGAAATTTTCATTCAGAAGCATAACAAATTTTACTGGTTTCGAGGATTTGGTCATTTGAGAAGGAGATGCAAGTATGATCACAACAAAAGTCCTTTCTGTCAATTTCTTTTTGATTTTTCTCTATTTGACCCCACAATTTTCTTCAAAGGTCATTTCTCCCATCATGTATAATATGGGGCCTAAATGTTGGCAATAAAATGGATAGTGTCAGGTGTTTTTCTAAACACCAAATGACTGCAATCATTTTTCTTCTGTGTAATCCTGGTACATCTAGATATATGGTAATAGCAGAAAGCCAACTAGAAATATTTGGATATGTTAACAATTCCATCACTTTGCTTATTCCTTAGTGATTACAAGTATACTTAAAATCTGTCCTTCATAAAGTTGGACTTTTATAGTAGCAGTATTTTTAACACAGTCTAATATTTCTTTTAGATGAATTCTAGGCATATCATCTTTGGATCAAACTTAGAAGATGTCACAGTGTGTGATCATATGTTGAAATACTTCTATTTTAACAAGTGTTGACAGTGTCATAACAAAAAAAAGCAATAGGTACTAGCATATGTTCACACATTTAAAATGTATATTTTTTTCTATGTCACCACTTTCCCTTTTTCTTTCTCGAGAAGCATTATTCTCTTAAAAGCTTTATTTTTAAAAGAACAAGAACTATGTGAAATATTTAACATTTAACCACTTAACTACTTCCAGGAATGTGATATTTTTATAGTTGTTTTTTGTTGCTATATTTTATTTGTCTTAAAATGATTGATCAAAAGGAAAAGACAATACAGTATTCCACCCCCTATCCTTGGGGAATACATTCCGTGACCCCCAGTGGATACTTGAAAGTATATTCCATGGATGGAGGAGCCTGGTGGGCTGCAGTCCATGGGGTTGCTGGGAGTCGGACACAACTGAGCAACTTCACTTTCACTTTTCACTATCATACATTGGAGAAGGAAATGGCAACCCACTCCAGTTTTCTTGCCTGGAGAACCCCAGGGATGGGGGAGCCTGGTGGGCTGCCATCTATGGGGTCGCACAGAGTTGGACATGACTGAAGCGACTTAGCAGCAGCAGAACCCTATATACTATGTTTTTTTCCTATACATAAATACTTATGAATAATTTATAAATTAGGCCCAATAATAGATAACAGCAATAATAATAGAATGATTATAACATTATAATTTAATAAAGTTATGTGAAAGTGGTCTCTCTCTCTACATATCTTTACTCAGCCTTCTTCTTGTGATAATGTGAGATGATAAAATGCCCACATGATGAGATAAAATGAGGTGAATGAAAGGCATTGTGATGTACCATTAGGCTACCATTGACTCCTTTTTTTTAAAAGACGTAAGTTATTTGTTACTTATTTTTTTTAATTGGAAGGTAATTGTTTTACAGATAAATGTCCATGTTGGTTTCTGCCATTCAACAATGCAAATTAGTCATAATTGCATGTATATGTGTATGTGTGTGTGGGTATCCCTCCCTCATGAGCTTCCATCCCCTCATCCCAACCCACCTCTCTAGGTCATTGCAGAGCACCAGGCTGTTATATGGCAGCTTCCCGTTAGCTATCTGTTATGCATAGTAGTGTATATATGTTAATGTCTCTTTCTCAGTTCGCCCCACCTTCTCCTTCCCCTACTGTGTGCACAAGTACAATTTGTATGAAAACACAAAACACTCCGAATAGCCAAAGCAATCTTGAGAAAGAAAAACGGAGTTGGAGGAATCAATCTTCCTGACTTCAGACTATACTATGATGCTACCATAATCAAGTCAGTATGGTACTGGCACAGAAACAGACATATAGAACAATGTAATCAGATAGAAAGCCCAGAGATAAACCCATGCTCCTATAGGCACCTTATCTTTGACTAAGGAGGCAAGAGTATACAATGCAGAAAAGATAGCCTTTTCAATAAGTGGTACTGGGAAAACTGAACAGCTATGTGTACAAGAATGAAATTAGAACACTTCCTAACACCATACACAAAAATAAACTCAAAGGCTTAAACATAAGGCCAGAAACTATAAAACTCTTAGAGGCAAACATAGAAAGAATAGTCTTTGATATAAATCACAGCAAGGCCCTCTTGGACCCACTTTCCAGAGTAATGGACGTGAAAACAAAACTAAATGGGATCTACATAAAAGGTCTTGTATTATTGACCTTCTATATGATATGTCAGGAACAGCATCTGCTTCAGGTGATCGTGGATCATCGGGCCATGAAGGATGGTCAGATGTCAGGAACAGATTGTGTGAATGGCTGGGGATCCTGGGTAGAATTGAGTGGAATGGTGTGAGACTGCATCATGCTACTCAGAATGGTGTACAATTTAAAACTTGTGAATTATTTCTGGAATTTCTCATTTAATGTTTTCAAGCCACAGTTGATAGCAAGTAACTGTGACTATGGAAAGTGAAAATGAGGATAAGGGGAGACTACTGGAATTCAGAAGAAAAAAATATTTTACATAGTAGTGCATTCAATTATTTAAATATCTGATCAATCTTTTTTCATGGTGTCTGCAAAATTTATTTGGTTAATTTGTTTATAATTTTTGTCTTTGCAATAAAAGGACTAAGAAAGGACTTATAAGTCCTGGTTATGAAGACTTCTGAAAGTACTTTTTAATAATCAATGGGAAGAGGATGGGGGTCTCTTTATTCACAATGATTTTTATTTATAAAATCACAGAATGGGGCTCTATAAGTCATTAGTTTATTCTCCCATTAAGAGCTGAAATTATCTCTGTGTTGGGCTTTCCCAGTGGCTCAGCAGTAAAGAATCCACCTGCCAATGCAGGAGACATGGGTTTGATCACTGGGTCAAGAAGATTCCCTGGAAAACAAAATGGCAACCCATTCAAGTATTCTTGTCTGGGAAATCCCATGGACAGAGGAGCCTGGCAGACTCTAGTCTATGGGGTCGCAAAAGAGTTAGGCATAACTTAGTGACTAACCGCAGCAACAAACTCTATGATATACCTCCTAAGTTCATTCATTCATTCAATAAAAATATTATCTGATTAACACATGCATATGAGTGCTGAAGAATTGATGCTTTTGATCTGTGGTGTTGGAGAAGACTCCTAAGAGTCCCTTGGACTGCAAGGAGATCAAACCAGTCCATCCTAAGGAATCATGGGCATGAGTTTGAGCAAGCTTTGGGAGTTGGTGATGTACAGGGAAGCCTGGTGTACTGCAGTTCATGGGGTGGCAAAGAGTCGGACACGACTGAGCGACTAAACTGAACTGATGTTGGGCTAGATCGTGTTCAGCTCTTTGTAACCCCATGAACTGTAACTTGCCAGGCTTCCCTGTTCATGGGATTTTCTAGGCAAGAATACTAGAGTGGCTTGCCATTTCCTCCTCTAAGGGATCTTCCCAACTGAGGGATTAAATCCATATTTCCTGATCTCCTGCATTGGCAGGTGGATTCTTTACCATTGAGCCACCTGGGAAGCTTAGTAATTGATTACCTACTATGAACCAGATCCTCTTCTACTCATTGTGAAAAAGCAGTGAACCAAATAAATAAACCCCCTGCCTCACAGAATTTGCTTCCTAGTGGGAAGATATGGACTGGAAAATCACTGTAATAACAGGAAATGATAAGTGCTAGGAAGAAAGTCAGCATAAAGGGTATTATTTTATATAGGGAGATCAGGGAAGAGCCCTTTGACATGGTTGCTGCTGCTAAGTCACTTCAGTCGTGTCCGACTCTGTGCGATCCCATAGACGGCAGCCCACCAGGCTCCGCCGTCCCTGGGATTCTCCAGGCAAGAACACTGGAGTGGGTTGCCATTTCCTTCTCCAACGCATGAAAATGAAAAGTGAAAGTGAAATCACTCAGTCGTGTCTGACTCAGCGACCCCATGGACTGCAGCCTACCAGGCTCCTCCATCCATGGGATTTTCCAGGCAAGAGTACTGGAGTGGGGTGCCATTGCCTTCGCTGCTTTGACATGGTGCAGAGCCCTAAATGAACTGAGAACAGGTTCTAAACTGTATACAGTCTTAGGGTCAGCATGTGCAAAGGCCCAGGGGCATGGTGTGCTTAACATGGGGTCACTATGGCTGAAGCAGGGGTAAAATGGTAGGAGAGCTGACCAGGGGACAGATAACATGCACAGATCATCATCACAGCATATCTATCATGCTTCAAGGCAGGATCTGTTACTTAACCCAACGTAATAAGGGACATGGATTGTCCCTTTAGTCCACAAACAACCCTATAATGTAAGAAATGTTGTCCTAATTTTATACCCTATATATATATATATATATATAGTTTATGTAACTTGCTTGAGTCCAAAGCACAGACTTGTAATGAACATCTGAGGTGAACTGGGGATTGTCTCTCTTTCGTCTTGCAAGCACGTATTAAAAAGATCGATGGGGAATTACTCAAGAGCGGTGATAGAAAATGGGTGGAGAGAGGATGTGTTGGTCACAGAATTTGGTGACTTCCATTTAAATGACAGTGTCGGTGCTTGCAGTTGCTATTTTCCAATTGATAAGCAGGTGACAATCTGCTTGGCAAAATATGTTGAAAAATTGGAGTGGCTCCATCTATCTGAGGCAGATTTAACATTCTTTTCCTAGTGACAGCTTCCTAGCCATAGCTCGTTGTTCGACTTCAGTTAGTGGTAAAACAAATGTAAAATGTTGAAATAAATATAAATCCTATCATTCAATTTCAGTTTCTATGTCTCATAAATCTATTTTTCTTTCCAACTTTGAGTGCCTATACTACAACATGATGGTTATCTTAAAAATCAATCATTTGTAGTGTAGTATATTTCAGATCTTTAGATAATATCAGATATTCACATAACTCATATTTTCTTCTTTTTACCAGCAGAGGGCAGACTTCACAACCCTGTTTTCTTTGGTCAATAACAAGCACAGATGAATTAGAAAGAAAGGTTTAAAAAAAGAACAAAACCTTTCCAAAATGTTGAACTTTTAAATCCTCTGTACACAGTTTACAAAAAAAAAAGTATCCAATGGAAGGGAACTTAGGATCTAGTCAATACTCCTATTATCATGCCATATTTTATAGTTTCATGTCATCCAAGAGAGATTAAAAGTTGTTTCTCTTAATTGAGAGAAGAAAAATACAATAATAAATCCTTGCTATGAGCCTTACTGCTATTAAAAAAAGAGAAAACAGATTTGTTTTGCCTCAGTAGAGCTTGATATGAAAATAATGCAAAGCAAATTGTAATAAATAGATGATTCAGGTGTAGATTATCCAAGGTTTACTTGCTTTGCAGTTGTTTCCTTCCAACTGTGACTTTCCTTTGACAGGTACGCGTATCAGAAAGAGCATCAGACTTGAGCTGGGCACTCACTGTTTGCACAGCTTAGAGTATATGACCTGTCTCCTCGTCAATTTCCTTCTTTGTAAAATGCATGTAGTAAGGCTTGCCTGGCTTATTTGTGTCGGTTACTGGAGAGAAAGCAGGAGGTACAGAGAGAGGACCTGCATTATAGGCCGACTTTCTGACTCTAGACAATTGAACCTTGTTGGACCTCATTCTCCTGCTTTCAAAATGAACAGTCTGGACTAGAGTAACTACAGATGGTACGTGGTCCCTGAAAGCACTTTTGTACTAAAATCTTAGCTTAAAATGGCTAGTAATATGGAAAGTGCTATATAAATGTAATTGAATAATAAGGCATGCATTTCACCAATATTTTAAAATTAAATTATGTTGTATGTGAGTTTCCAAGAGCGTATCTGTACTCTGAAGCCACAGTGGATCAGTATTTAAAATCTGATTGGAAAGAGAAAGAAGCAAAGCTAAAGTGAAGGCAATATGAATAAAAATAGCACCCTTAAAAGGTAATCAGAATGACTGGTCATCAAGATATGACACTTCTTGCTAGGCGTCTTTCTTCCCAGAATGAAAGCAACCCTCAAGTTACAAACATGTATATAATATATATAATAATACAGCTTATTATTTCATTCACTGATTATTTTATTCACTGATTCCCTAATTGAACATTTATATTGTCTTCCTTGTATTAAAGGCAGTTTATGCGTTGTCACATTTTCTGCCAAATGTGGAGATGCTGTTTTTTTCTTTTTCTCTCCTCATGTCAGAGCAGAGATGAGATGTTTTTTTTTCCTTTTCTACGATACAGCTATTTTTAGCTCAAGTAATTTTTCTTTTTTTTAACACCTTTTCGCACCCCCTTCCAGCTGTTGCTTAGTGATCTCAAATATACCTGCTCTCCTTTACCCTTTCCAACTCTCTTTTTATTTCATTTAGATGAGCTCAAAAGAACCTGAATGTGGACTGGAAGTTGAACAGCAGTGCTGGTAATCTATTTGTAACAGGGATAAGCTTTGAGGTGAAAATAGATATAACAAAGGCCCCATTTCTAATAACCTTAAAAGGGCCTTAGAGTGCCCTTCAGAACTGATATAAAATTTCTGTCTTCCTTCTCATTTTCACTCTAATTAAATATGGCTGCTCTTAAGTGCTGGTATTCATAAAATAAGACTTTTATTAGTTGTTTTGCTTTTGAAAAAGGGAACAACTTTACTGGGGGAAATTTACATGCAAGAAAACTGCACATATTTAATGTATATAATTTGGTGAGCTTGCACACATGTACACAACCACAATACCGTAACCACAGGTGACATATCCATCACCTTCAAAACTTTGTGTTTTTCAGTTTTAAAAAATTCATTTTGGCTGTGCTAGGTCTTCTCTGTGGCATGTGGGCTTCTCTAGTTGTAGCACATGGGCTTAGCTGCAGTATGTGAGATCTTAGTGCCCTGACCAGGGATTGAACTCAGGTTCCGGCAGAGTCTTATCCCCTGAACCACTGGGGAAGTCCCTCCTTGGGTTTTTCATTAATTGCTTGATATTGAGATGGTTTCATTCACTGTTTTCCATTTATAATATATGGTATTTTAGATAAATATAAATTAATCATACTTTTATAGACTTAGTTGTGGATCTACAATTAGGACATTTGTTACTTTTAGGGAAAAATACAGAAATCAGCTTTTAGACTTTAATATATGGGTCATTAGGAACTTTCTAATCTTTTTTAACACACTTTTTGCAGAAAGATTGTACACAAGGAATCTGAAAGGTTTTACTACAATCTGCCTTTGGTTCTTTTGAAATCCAGCCAAGTCACACACAAAAACATACTTATGTTTAATTTCTTTAAATATATTTATTGTATATCTACTATGTAGTAGGCATTGTTTTAGGTACTCAGGATATATAATTAAACAAGACAGATGAAGACCTTTGTCACTCATAGAGTCTGAATTCTAATAGTGGAGGAGCAAGGGGAAGCAATTAACATAATAAATAAATTTTACAGTATAGTGGATGGATAAAAGAGCAATACTAGTAAGAAAAATAGTGCGGAGTGTGGAGGGTTGGGAGTGCTAGTCTGGGGTGAATGGGTTACAGTTTTAAATAGGATTTCAAGGTAAGCCTCATTTAGCAAAATTTGAAGACGAAGGAGAAACTCATGGGGACATACCTAAGATAAGAGCATTCCAGGCAGAGGAGACGGTGCAAAGACCCTGATGCATGGCATCTCTGGTGGGTTTGAGGCTCATTGAGGGGATCCGTTGCTGTCTACAGTGAGTGAACAGAGAGTAGTAGGAGAAGGGGAAATCAGATATGAAGGGCATGGATCATGACTGGGCTTGTAAGCCAATGGTTAGACTTTGGATTTTACTCTGAGATGGGAGTCAGTGGAGGGTACTGAATAGGAAAATTACATGATCAGACTTACTTTTTTTAAAGGATCCTTCTGAGCGTTCTGTTGTCAGTAGGTTGTTGGTAGATGAAATTGGAAGCTGGAGGACATGTTAGGAGACTTAATGTGAGATGATGATGGTGACAGAGGAAAGGATTTAAGAATAACTGCAAGGAAGTGGTTATAATAATTTTTCATGGAATTTAAATCTATGTAGGAGGGTGGAGACATATCAGGAGGGTAAAGGACAGTGAAAATTAGTAGGATCAATGCTCTGCAAGTTCCTATGGGGTCTAAGCATTGTCAGAGTGATCTGAGGTACAAGAGGAGGCATGCACCTGAAAATGGGACGTGATTAGGAAACGGGATGCATGAAATATAAATTTTTGGAGGATTTGTAGATAATATCAAGGTGAGGAATGTGACTTGGGAGTGAATGGCTAGAGGAGGGCATAGGACATGATTACTGGAGGAAAGAAATTTGGGGAGAGGCCAGGCTCTTAGAAGACCTATTTATGTATAAATTGAAATAGCCAAAATACGAAGAAAGGAGTTGAGCTTTAGAGAGTCATAGTACACAAGGAGCTAAAACTGTCAAGAGAAGATGGCGTCAACATTGTGGGCTTGGGGTGATTAAATCTGATGAGACTCCAAGCTAGGATTTTATATGGAGGAGAGAAGGAGAATGTAATGAGAAGAATGTGTTGTAATATGAGAATGTAACCAGAGAGAGACACTGCAGTGAGAAATGAGGGTGCCTACCTCACTCCAAGGCCCGGCTGCAGGAAAGGAAGCCCGAGTCCTGAGACTCAAGGGAAGCAGGCTGCTAAAGGAGGAGCCAGAATTTCTGTTAGAGGAAGAAGGTGAAGATGACAAGATGGCTACATTCCCATTAAAAGGAGAAACCAAGAAATGCCTTTTATGATTGAAGTGTATGCCTCACAGAACACTTTTATCTCAAGGAATCAAATCTACCAATACTTATTGAATACCTGTAATATGTAGAGTCAGAGAAGGCAATGGCACCCCACTCCAGTACTCTTGCCTGGAAAATCCAATGGGTGGAGGAGCCTGGTAGGCTGCAGTCCATGGGGTTGCTGGGAGTTGGACACGACTGAGCGACTTCACTTTCACTTTTCACTTTCATGCATTGGAGAAGGAAATGGCAACCCACTCCAGTGTTCTTGCCTGGAGAATCCCAGGGACGGCGGGGCCTGGTGGGCTGCTGTCCATGGGGTCACACAGAGTCGGACACGACTGAAGCAACTTAGCAGCAATATGTAGAGTACTATAGTTTATGGTCCATGCAAACACAATGAAGCAGGAGCCTCTGTAAGATTCACTGGCTGTGACCTGCCCGATCATATCATGTCATTGCCTGTCCCTGAAGATTTTTTTCCATTGGATGGACGAAAGGACACTTGGTGTGGTTCATACAACAAGGAGAGTCCGGAGGGCTGAGGGATCTTTGGGCTGCTGATAAAACCATCTGGATCTTATTTTTCTGGTAACACTTCTATTTGTACCATTATGGGATCGTTTGATTCCAAGTTTCATTTGTATTATAACTGTTTGACAACATCATCATTTAAGAGCAGTTATAATTGTAGTTCCCCTAGTTTCTTCTGATGTTTAGTTTTTAATTAATTGTAATCATAGTGTATTTTTGTTTTACTTTTTATGTACAATTGAATCACTATATATTGTGTTGCCTAGAATAAAAGATGTCAGTTCAATTCATGCGTTTTTCAGATGTGGGCACACAGTGAAGTTTAGCAGCTTAACTGACTTGCAGAGCTGTCAAGGAAGCAATTGAACTTCAAAAATGTCTTACAGACCAATGTTCTTGCTCTGATGCTCTTTCCCCTGCCTTTTAGAATTCCTGTAAAATATTCATAAATTACAGTGATATCATTAGGAAGGGGGGAAGGCAGTGGTGGAGCATAATAATGCTGATCCTCAAGTTTTTTGCTTACAGAGACATGTTTTTTTTTCCCCAGTGTGCCAAGAGTCCCTCTTATGTCCCTTTCCCAAAGGCAATCGCTATTCAGATTTCTGTCTTTATACATTCATTCTACCTGTTTTTGACCTTATGTAAATTGATTCATAGAATATGAACCTCTTTGGGTCTAGTTTCTTTTGCTTCACATTCTGTTTGTACAAGTCACCATTATTGATATGAGAGGAGATGGTTTGTTTTATTTCATTGCTGCACAGTATTCTATAATTGTATTGCAATAATTCCTTTATTCTCTGTCCTGAAAGAACATATAGATTGTTTCGGTTTGTGGATATTCCATTTACTACTGTTTTGAACATCTCTGATGATTTTGAGGGTACACATTTATACATACATGCTGAATATGTACGAGTAGTGGAATTACTGGGTCATAGGGTATGTATATGTTCATCGTTGTCATTCAGTCACTAAATCACATGTCTGACTCTTTGTGACCCCATGGACTGCAGCATGCCAGGCTTCCCTGTCCTACACTCTCTCCCGAAGTCTGCCCAAACTCTTGTCCATTGACTTGGTGATACTATCCAATTATCTCATCCTCTGCTGTCCCCTCTCCTCCTGCCCTCAATCTTTCCCAGAATGTATATGTTCAATTTTCATAAATACCGCCAAACATTTTTCCAAAGTGTTTGTACCAATTCTGACCTCCCTCTTGGAATGCATGAGAGTTCCATGTGCTCCATGCTGTTGGTACTACCTGATATGGAATCTAGTTCACAACTCTCATGATATCAAGTTCCTGACCATCTGTTATGTATTAGAAATTATAGCAAGTGTTGCAGGGAGTAAAAAGAAAGTATATGGTGTGGTTTATCTCAAGCTTCTCCTAACATAGTTGGAATAGCTAAAACATATGAAGAAAGTAAAGAATGACACAGGCAAAATGATAAATTAGAGGGTTAGGCTAAAAGCTGCATTTATTATCTTTTATAATTTAATTTTGTTTGCTATATTTGTTTTCTTTTAAAAATGTACAAGAAACAGAAAGTGGCAGAAATCTTAATGGAAAAATAAATGAGTTGGTTAATTCAAACAAACATTTGATCAATTTATTTTGGAATGTCTCTGAAACCCATATTAATTTTTTGTTTGTAAGATTTTTCTCTGTAAATATATGAATATTTCTGAGAAAGTGCACCTATGTCAGAAAAGAGAGGTAAAAAGAATTTATATTAGCCACTATGTTACCTCTTTACACAATCTCACAGGTTTGGGAAAAGTCTTTATCCATCATTTCTGACATATGTCATCCAGGTCACCTTTCCACCCTTCTGATGGGAGGAGCTCAATTATTATTAGTTTTCATTGCCAAATTTTTCCTTTAAGTTCATTAAAAAACCTTTGTGCTCACATACATAACCTTGATTAATCTTCAAAATATTTTCTGGGATATAGGTACTAGTATTAATGTCATTATATAGATAAATAAGCAGGTACTGGTGATTAAGGAATTTGGTTAGAGCTTTTGAATTACTCTCTATGAAATTGTGTTGATTAGCATGGAACTGGGCACATGACAGGCTAATCAATCAGACAGCTAAAGGATTAACCCACCATCAATGGATGATCAAGGGGCTGATCATCACTTTATGAAGCTGTATCCATACATATATCGTCTCCATACTGTACAAAGTTATATGCTTCTATGTAAGACATTTAAGGTCTCTGTCCTTTAACTTCTTTATTTGGCAAATGCAGATACTAATACCTGAGGATCTTCCAAGTTGGATTTTTATGAGCTTAAGTTTAAATACTTTAAAATGAAAGCCTAATTGTATTCATATGTTGAGGCTATGGCATGAATTGTTTGGTAATGTCTGGGAAAATTTCATGAGAGTCTTAAGGCCACTTTGAAGAATGAGGCATGCTTTGGTAGACTAGGATTTTGAATTTTTCATTCAGTTATGTTGGAAGAGGAAAAAAAAACCCTCACATATTGATATCCTCTTATGGCAAGGGTATTTTTCAGTCTTAAATGAAATCTCTAGAGGAAAGAAGTGACAAAGCCTAGTATTTGAAACTAGGTCTTATTCACCCAGCTGAGTAAAAACCCGACCTCTTTAGCATAATGCCCTGGTATTATTATAGAGCAGGTTAGCGCTTGACTGCTATGCCCGGAAGAAAGTCCTAGAAACACACAAAGGAAAATGTTTAGCATATTAGTCAGTTCAGTTCAGTTGCTCAGTCATGTTTGACTCTTTGCGACCCCATGAATCACAGCACGCCAGGCCTCCCTGTCCATCATCAACTCTCGGAGTTCACCCAAACTCATGTGTATCGAGTCAGTGATGCCATCCAGCCATCTCATCCTCTATCGTCCCCTTCTCCTCCTACCCCCAGTCCCTCCCAGCATCAGGGTCTTTTCCAATGAGTCAACTCTTCACATGAGGTGGCCAAAGTATTGGAGTTTCAGCCTCAGTATTAGTCCTTCCAATGAACACCCAGGACTGATCTCCTTTAGGATGGACTGGTTGGATCTCCTTGCAGTCCAAGGGGCTCTCGAGTCTTCTCCAGCACCACAGTTCAAAAGCATCAATTCTTCAGTGCTCAGCTTTTTTAACAATCCAACTCTCACATCCATACATGACCACTGGAAAAACCATAGCCTTGACCAGACGGACCTTTGTTGGCAAAGTAATGTCTCTACTTTTTAATACGCTATCTAGGTTGGTCATAACTTTCCTTCCAAGTAGTAAGTGTCTTTTAATTTCATGGCTGCAATCACCATCTGCAGTGATTTTGGAGCCCCCCAAAATAAAGTCTGACACTTTCTACTGTTTCCCCATCTATTTCCTATGAAGTGATGGGACCAGATGCCATGATCTTCATTTTCTGAATGTTGAGCTTTAAGCCAACTTTTTCACTCCCCTCTTTCACTTTCATCAAGAGGCTTTTTAGTTCCTCTTCACTTTCTGCCATAAGGGTGATATCATCTGCATATCTGAGGTTATTGATATTTCTCCTGGCAATCTTGATTCCAGCTTGTGTTTCTTCCAGTCCAGCGTTTCTCATGATGTACTCTGCATAGAAGTTAAATAAGCAGGGTGACAACATACAGCCTTGACGTACTCCTTTTCCTATTTGGAACCAGTCTGTTGTTCCATGTCCAGTTCTAACTGTTGCTTCCTGACCTGCATATTCCCATCTCTTTCAGAATTTTCCACAGTTGATTGTGATCCACACAGTCAAAGTTTTGGCACAGTCAATAAAGCAGAAATAGATGTTTTTCTGGAACTCTCTTGCTTTTTCGATGATCTAGCGGATGTTGGTAATTTGATCTCTGGTTCCTCTGCCTTTTCTAAAACCAGCTTGAATATCTGGAAGTTCACAGTTCACGTATTGCTGAAGCCTGGCTTGGAGAATTTTGAGCATTACTTTACTAGTGTGTGAGATGAGTGCATTTGTGCGGTAGTTTGAGCATTCTTTGGCATTGCCTTTGTTTGGGATTGGAATGAAAACTGACCTTTTCCAGTTCTGTGGCCACTGCTGAGTTTTCCAAATTTGCTGGCATATTGAGTGTAGCACTTTCACAGCATCATCTTCCAGGATTTGAAAGAGCTCAACTGGAATTCCATCACCTCCACTAGCTTTGTTCATAGTGATGCTTTCTAAGGCCCACTTGACTTCACATTCCAGGATGTCTGGCTCTAGGTGAGTGATCACACCATCGTAATTATCTTGGTCATGAAGACGGTAGGTATTGCGAGAGGCATCAGAGGGCAGACACGCAAACCATAATCACAGAAAACTAGTCAATCTAATCACACAGACCACAGCCTTGTCTAACTCAATGAAACTAAGCCATGCCCTGTGGGGCCACCCAAGATGGGCAGGTCATGGTGGAGAGGTCTGACGGAATGTGGTCCACTGGAGAAAGGAATAGCAAACCACTTCAGTATTCTTGCCTTGAGAACCCCATGAACAGTATGAAAAGGAGGGTAAGAGAACCCAGGAGAACAGCTCTGCTGCATGGCTTGCAGTCTCATGTTTTATGGTGATGGGATTAGTTTCCCGGTTGTCTTAAGCCAGTCATTCTGACTGAGAGTCCTTCCTGGTGGTGCATGCCTTGTTCAGCCAAGATGGATGCCAGAGATAAGGATTCTGGGAGGTAGTAGGACATGTGGTGTCTCCTTTTGACCTTTCCCGGACTCTTCTGGTTGGTGGTGGCTTATCAGTTCTGTGTTCCTTACCAGGACCTCCTGTCTTAAAACATCTCATGCAAATGGTTACTATGGTGCCTGGCCAGGGTGGGCGGTTTCAGTCAGTGTGCTTCCCCTAAAAGACAGAGCAGCCTGGTGAACTACAGTCACTCAGTGGCAAAGAGTAGGACATGACTTAGTGACTAAACAACAGCAAAACATTTATCTTAAAAAAATGTGTAAATCTGAAATCATCATTTCAATGAAACCTCATATTTCCCCTCATACTGATGTTCTGAGTGACAGGAATTAGCAATCATACTTTTTAGGAAAACCTCTACTCTTCTTTTACCTGTCCTAGTTTATTCCCCAAATTCCTTCACTAAATGTATTCATTAAATTCCTTTTAATTTTCTCATCTTTCCACCTGTGAGCCTAGGATTTTCTTTTCCCTTCAGACTTGTATAATTTCCATTTGACCTTTGATTTCCTGTGGATTGTGACTGAGGAAGCTGATCTAAGTTCTCTCCTTAGCATAAGTGCTTAAAAATAAGACTTCTCTTTGTCAGTAGTATGAACTGTTGTTTGTACTTTCTTACTTAAAAATTCCATTTAAAATTTTGTTTTAATGTGAATTTAGCTTTGGGTCAAAATATTCATTTGCAAGAAAAACTTACTGTTTGAGAGGATTAACGTGTTCACTTTTCTTTTAGATGCTTATGTCATTTGAATGCTTTCTTCCTCCCTGCATCTTTATCTACTCTTCTCTCCCTAGGGACCACTGTTAAACCTTTGTGTTGGTCCCTGGATCTTCCACTTCAGCCCTTCCAAAAAGGCTTCCCCACGTAGCAGTCAGAAAGATCCTATAGAAATGTAAATTCAGTCACATTTCAAAACTCCCCTGTGGCCACCTCTTGCTTTCCTCTAACTTCCTTCAAGAATTATGCTGCCTCTTTCCTGCCATTCTCGCGCTCCTTCAACTCCAGCTCTCCTGCCTTCTTGCTCTTCTTTGAACAGACCGAGTTCATTCCAACTGCAGAGGCCTTTGCCTTCCTGGTGAATTTGAGGTTCTTGCTTCTTGCAAAAGAATTGGAGATGAAGTGATAGGTAAAAAGTGGATTTTGTTCATTGTAGTCCCTAATTTGTGTCTGACTCTTTGCAATCCCAGGGACTGCAGCACGCCAGGCTTCCCTGTCCTTCACTATCTGCCAGATTTTGCTCAAATTCATGTCCATTGAGTCAGTAATGCTATCTAACCCTCCTCTTCTGCTCACTTCTCCTATTGCCATTGATCTTTCCCCAGCATCAGGGTCTTTTCCAAAGAAGTGGATTTATTTAAAGTGAAACAGATTCCACACAGAAGATTGTGGGCCATCCCAGAAGGTGAGAGAGCCTTGAAATATGGCATAGTTAGTTTTTATGAGCTGGGTAATTTCATAGGCTAATGGGAGGATTATTCCAGTTGTTTGGGGGAAGGGGTATAGATTTCTAGGACTGAGTCACCACCAGCTTTTTGACCTTTTATGGTTCACTTCAACTGTCGTGGTACTGGCGGGCATGTCATTTAGCACTTGCTAATGTATTACAATGAGTGTATAATAAGGCTTAAGGCCTATTGGAAGTCAAATCTTCCGTCATGTTTGACCTAGTTGGTTCCAGCCAGTTTTTGTCCTATCCTATGGCCAAAGTTGTGCCTTGCCCTCTTCTCCTGGTTCCCTTCTCACTTCATTCAGATCTCTGCTCAGATACCACTCTTTCAAAGAATCCTTCTCTTGTCACAACCTCTTCTCATCACTCATTATCACTATCCTATTATTTTTAATTTTCCATCTATCACTAGCTGATATATATTTGTTTGTTACTTTTTGCTTTCCACTAGAATATAACCTCCAGAGAGTATAGATATTTTAAAATTAAGAACAGTTGATGTGGTCAACTAGCGTGCTGCAGTCCATGGGGTCAACTGGAGTTGATGGGCATTTCTGCAGTGTCCCTGTGGTTGCAGTGGGGGCCCCTGGTAGAAAGCTGAGGTGAGGGGCTGTTAGGTTACACCTGCACACAGCTGGTTACTGAAGTACCAGTTAGAGTAAAAAAGGGAGGGAGGAGGATGACAGATGGGTAACAAGAGGTTTCTTTTTTATGTTTTCCTGGCTGCGTGGCATGTGTGATTGAGATCTTAGCTCCCCAGTCAGGGATTGAACTCATGCTCCTTGCACTGGAAGCACGGAGTCTTAACCACTGAAATGGCAGGGAAGTTCCAACAAGAGTTTTCTGATGCAGTAATCTTCACTGTTTCCCTCTTACGCATCTTAAACTGGATTAAAATGATTCTTCATACTCTTTAAGGGCAGGTTAGGGGCCTTTTTCATTTTGGTTTCCTTCAATATCTCACATGATATATAGTAGGAGTTGGAGAAATACTTCTTTACTACTTGATTGTCTTGCTAGCATTATCCCATATTCATTTACTTTTGGATAGTAACCTTAAGTATTATAAAACAAAGAATCTCTAGGTTAGTGTACATCTTTTGTCAATGAAATGTAAAAAACAAACATATAGACCCAATCAACCCATGGATTAGTTAACTGTACTCTTTTGGGGGGGTGTGAACAGCATTATTGTTATGCAATTTACATACTTATACAACTTACCTATTTATAAGTATACAATTTAGTGATTTTTGTGTATTTGAGAGTTTGTGAAGCCATTACTGCAATCCATTTTAGAACATATTTATTGCTTCAGAAAGAATTCCCATACTAGTGTTTAGCAGTCATTTCTTTCTTCTCAGCTATCCCCAGCCATAGACAGTGACTCACCTACTTTCTGTTTCTATTGATATGCATATTCTGGATATTTTATATAAACAGAATCATAAATATACTAGCAGATACACTCTTAAATCTTGCACATATTCATTGAACCTGAATTATTTAACTATCTACTATGAGCCAGGTACTATGCTAGGCATGGGGGAACGTGACGTTGGAAAAAAGCAGACCAGGTCCCAGGCTATACTTTATTAGAGGAAGCAGAAACAAACAACAACAAATCTAAACAACTACATAAAACAATTAGATATGTGCTATATTGAAGACATAGTATACAAATAGAGAAAAGTGATGATGGCAAAGACATTTTGATGGAATTGTGAGGTCATGAGCAAACACTTTCTAAGCAGGTGACATTTTTGTGGAACTTGAAGAAACTGATCATATGACGATAGAAGGATATTTTGAGAAGAGAGAGCAGCATGTGTAAACACCATGCCATGAGCAGAAACTTAGCTTATTTGAGAAACTGAACCATTGTGGGTGAAGCACAGTGAGCTAACAGTGACAGGGGTGCAAGACTGTGCACTCAAGTCCTTCTGGGACAGGGTAGGGATGTGGGGAGTAGATGATGCAAGGCCTCAGAGATCAGTTTAAGAGGCTGGAGTTTACTCTCTTTGTATGAGAGGCTACTGAGGGTATTGCATAGGAGAGTGAAGTGAACTGACTTGTGTTTAATAGGATCATTCTTGTTGAATGGCAAATGGAAGAGATACAAGATAAATGAACCAATGAGGAGGCAGTTTCAGTGGTCTAGGCTAGCAAGGATGATGGCCTGTGAAGGGTTGATTTCAATGGAGATGCAGAGGAGTGAACATGTTCAAAATATATTATACAGCATAGAGAATATGACCCAGACCCAGATTCTGAACAAACGTTTAGAGATGAGATAAAGAAAAAGGAGACAGAGAAAAGTCTCCAGGCAAGTAAGAAGAAAGCTGAGATTTTAAAGATGTAGAAACCAAGGATGATAGAGTGGGCAACTCATCAGAGGCTATGGGGATGTCAAAAAAGAGGAACAAGGAAGAGTCCATTACCTTTGGCAAAACAGAGGTCATTGACAACTTTGAGGAAAACAATATTGATGGAAAGATGGGTAGAAATGTGGTTGCTGCTGCTGCTGCTAAGTCACTTCAGTCGTGTCCGACTCTGTGCGACCCCATAGACGGCAGCCCACCAGGCTCCCCCGTCCCTGGGATTCTCCAGGCAAGAACACTGGAGTGGGTTGCCATTTCCTTCTCCAATGCATGAAAGCGAAAAGTGAAAGTGAAGTCGCTCTGTCATGCCCCACTCTTAGCGACCCCATGGACTGCAGCCCACCAGGCTCCTCCATCCATGGGATTTTCCAGGCAAGAGTACTGGAGCGGGGTGCCATTGCCTTCTCTGAGAAATGTGATTAGATGGACCAAAATGGGAATGCACATGAAAAGGTAGAGGTAGTCTGTGTAGACTATTAAGCAGAGTAGAGAAACAAGTTGGGGGGTAAGTGAGTTGGGTGGGATGTTTTTTTCCTCCCTCCAGTTGGGACATATTGAAACACATTTGAATATTAGTGAAAATTACTCTGGAGAGGGTTTGAGACAGAGAGGCTTAAGATTCAGGTGAGAGGTCTTGAGAAGACCATAGGATAGGAGATTGAGTATGATATGACTGGAGGCATTGGCTTTTAATAAGAATAGTGAATTTTCTTCATTGTAATCAGAGGGAAGAAGACAGAGCCAGCACAAACAGATAGGTTTGTTTGTTTAAGTTTGTGCTGGTGACAGAATTCCACTTTGATGGCTTCTTTTTTCTCAGTGGAGATGTCTGGACTCTGAAGAAGGGGAGAGTGTCCATGGAGCCTAAACTGAGGGTGGAAAAGGTACACTGTACAGGTGAACCTACCTGGGCAAGGGACAAAGGATAGGGTAGATGTATTGTTAAAAAATATTTGCAGAACCTGAGAGTTGCACGTTAAGTTTTATTTGGGGCAAAATGAGGACTGAAGCCTCAGAGACAGCACTTCAAATAGCTCTGAGAAACTGCTCAGAGAAGGCAAGGGGAGGTGCTAAGATGTATAGGAATTTTGCAACAAAGAGTAGGTAGTCTGAATGCTGAAAGTTTACTGTTAATTAAAGAAACCAGATATCTTAAGGAATTGAGTGCTTTGCTACGTATGGGAAGATACAAGAGTCTGGGCTCATTGAAATCATTCCTTTGACGTGCACCTCAGCTATGTGGCGCCAGTGTCCTGTGTTTTTCACGTCCTGAGTTCCCTCAGGGCTTGCCAGCTCACCATCCGTGGTGGCTGCAAGTACTGATGACTGTGGAATCCTTGTTTACCAATATGGCAGGAAATATGTTTATCAGTATTATGTGCATATGACATCTCATTGAATTACTTAAAATGAGCAAGTTTATTGGCTGGATTATTAGTTACAAAGTTGCAGGCCAGTTTGTAGAGTGGGATCTGGTGTTGAGCAGTTTGTGGTGTGAGTCAGAGATGAATCTAGACGTCATTCTATGTAGAGAGCTGTGCAGAGTTTCATAAGACAGCAAGAAATTTGAGGGATATGGTATTTAAGGAACATGAATCTTTCATCTGCTTTCAGTCTAAATTGGAGGGGAATGAAATGCAAAAACTTGAGGCAGATAAGGATCTTGTTAACACACACACTTTAGTTTCTGTGTTAGAAAATGATTAAGCATCTATTTCAGCATCTACACCCAACCGTGACCATTTGTTGAGTGTCCTCAATTTATGAATGTGAGAACTGAGGGTTAGCAGGACTAGAAAGAAAAATCCTGATATATGAAACTTGGATTCATCTAAGCAAATGGATCTCTACACTCTGAACTTCTGTGTCTGTCCAATGATAGGACTATTTGGCAATGATGAGGTTTGTAGCTTCTGACATCTAGGTACGTTGTGTTCTTATACATATTTGTGTATCTTCTTGTCAACCCATCACTTAACACCTATTAGGAACATGATGACCAAGATATGAGGCAGAAAGACATTTTAATAAAATGGGTTCCAAATAAAGCCCTGAATGATATCTGTTTGGCAGATAAGATTAGCACACATACAGATTAGAAAATGAGGAAAACATGTATACTTGAGAGGACCGTGGTACCTCACAAGCTTTAAGCACTTTAATTCTGAGAATGGAGACACTGATATGAATTGGAATGATTCATATGGATGAATGGGATGCTGAAAAAGGAAATTACTAAGAGAAGCGCTGATTCATAGTGGAAATCTGAGATTTAGGATTGTAAGAAGGCATTCTGGATATAGTAAGAACACCAGTTTAAGGAATGGAAATGATGGTGGAATATTTAATGAGCAGAGAGACCTGGTGAAATGAATAGAGACTCTAGTTAAAAAACCTTACTGCTGCTGCTCTCCAGCTTTGTGATTTAGGATGTGAAATATAACGTTCCTGGGATTCAGCTTCCTCATCTGCATAATAGGGATAATGATGCTTGCCTTTAGAGTTCTCATGAAGATGTGACATACTGTAGGCATTGGGCTTGACACTGAATGTGTAGGAGCTATTATTTATGGCACAACAGAGAGAGAAAGGATCATCATTCATTCAGTCTATTCTTTCAGAGAGTATATAAATGTGCTCGGCACTGTTCTTGGTTCCAGGGATGCAGCGGTTTATAAAATGCCCAAGTTTCCACTCTCATAGAACTTATAATCTTGTGGAGGGATGTATATTGAAAGAAAAGGAAGAGTAGTGTAGGTGAAGCAGAAAAAGGTGGATGAAGGAGCTGGTGAGGAGTGAAGGCTGTCAGAGATGAAGCGGTGGTCAGATCATATAGGACCTTAGCGAAGGCACCATCAGGGTCTGTGGTAGAGACAGTGGATTTGACAGATTGAAATGTGAAACCATCTAGATATTTGAGGGCAGTGGTGATACACATATGTTAAAGGCTCACCCTGGCTGCTGTGCAGCAACAGGCTATAGGGAGATGAGGGTGAAAGCACAGTGAATGGCTCTTGTGAAAAGTCCAGCTGAAAGGCAAAGGGGCCCTTGGGTTAGAAAGCAGTGGAAGCTATGAGATCTGATTAGTTGTTGCCTATATTTTCAATAAATAGTTGGCAGGATTTGTAGATGGATGGAATGTGGAGTATGAGAGAAAGAGGGTGATCAAGAAATATTTCTTCCGAATGTAGTCTCCATATACTAAAATTAGGGAGATAGAATAGTAGCAGCCATGTGTGGAATGATCAAGATTTCTGCAGGACATACAAACTGAGGCTCTTTTTTAGGTTTCCATATAGAATTAACTAATAGAGTTTGGAAGTTTGTCTGAATTTCAGGAGAGAGGGAGGGCCTAAAATACAAATTTGAGAGAAATTTGCACTTAGATATTTTTAAAAAGTCATATAACTGGGTGAGATGAACTAGGGAGTTGGTGTAAGAAGACAAGAGATCTAAGGATCGAGTCCTGAGTTAGATCAGTGCTTAGAGGTCAGGAAGATGAAAAGGAACCATCAGCAAAGAAGACTGAGAAATAATGTAAGAGAAGGATTGAAAGAGTAGTGTTTTAGAAGCCAAAATGTAGAGGCTGTTTCAAAAGACAGGGAGTGATCAGTGAAGTCAGTTTTTAATAGATGAGTGAGAAAAGCCCTGAGCAGTAGCAGTTGGGTTTGACAGTGTTGATTACTGACCTTGACTGGAGCTGTTTTTGGAAAACTAGCAGGAAATTAACTAAGTTAGAATAGGTTCAGGAGAGAATGCATCAGGATATTCAGACAGCAAGTATAGATAATTCTTTTAGAAAGTTTTGCTGTAAGAAGAAGCAAAGACATGAAATAAGGAAGATCAACAAAGCTTTTTTAAACAGGAGAGACGTAGCATTAATTTATGCTAATGGAAAAGAGCCAATAACGGGGCAATTGATATAACTGAACTGTAAAATTCATGTTCAAGGATGTGAGAAATATTTGGATAGTAGATGATAATATTAGACTTTAAAAGCCAATGAACTGGGACGACCCAGAGGGGTGGTACGGGGAAGGAGGAGGGAGGACGGTTCAGGATGGGGAACACATGTATACCTGTGGCGGATTCATGTTGATATATGGCAAAACCAATACAATATTGTAAAGTTAAAAAAAAAAGCCAATGAAGAACTTGAGACCATGTTGTAGGCAACATGAAACCTTTATAGGAACTTGAATAGAGAAGTGACATAAAATGTATATGTGCCTTCAGTAAAACTCAGCAAATTGATTTATAGGCATCATTATGCTTATTACCCCATTAAATATAAAAATTGGGAAAGTCTCTGCATTGTAAACACACAATTCATCCTTTGGTGGGAAGTGCTGTAGAACTTGAACTCTAATATGCTAGTCCACTGAATCCTCCTATCAAATCCAGAAGATGGATACTATAATTGACCACATTTTATAGAAGAGGAAACTGAGACCCAGAAAGTAAGCAGCTTTTCCTAGGCAGTAGATGAAAGTGGTAAAGCTAATAATTGCACCTAGACAATCCAGTTCTGGAACACAGTGTAAAGTAGCATGTTCTGTTGCTTCTCTCCATGTATTGTCTTATAATTTATAAATTTCATTTGGCCCCATTTATAGTTATTTCATGAATATCTAAAAAAATTTACTGTGTTCCTCACTTAAATATCCTGTCTCACCATTTCTATTAATTCTACAAATTATATTTCATTTGTTATAGCTCACATATATTATAATTTACACATCACTGTGCATAATTTACAAATCATGTACCCACAAATTCTCTTTCTATACATATTCACCCCTTGATGTGATGGTCAAATGCAGAATCAGCTTAAAATGTTTTTAGTAATAGCCATTTCATAATTGCATAGTGCTGTATTGTTTACCGAGAACTACCCACATAAACAATTTTATTTAATACTTGTAACTACCTGGTATGTTTGTCAGAATAGATATAAATATTGCCCTTTAAGATTCATTGCCATTTAAACAAATGAAGAGTCAGAGATACTGACACAGTGCTTAGCTCAGAATAGACACTTAGTTGAATAAAAAAAAAAAATTGAATGAACAAATGGTCCATGGTTTTAGTCATAGAGTTTGGAAGAACAGTGCCATCATAGAAAACTGAGACTCCTGACTGTTAATCCAGGGATGTGCCCATTATATTGCAGTTGTCATGAATTTTTTAATCTTTATTTTTAAATGAAATCCTTTGGCTTCCAAGTACTAGCAGGTAAAATATAATCAAAGTGGTGAGATAGAATTCTTTATGTGCTGTATCTCAAATTGAGAGCTGGTTTTCGATTGGAGAATTGCCATGATATCAGAGGTAGCAGACATTTCTTTGGGTCAATATTTAATTAATGTCTCAGCAGATTGCTAATAGAGACTGAATCGTAGGGAGGGCTGTTTGGGAGGTGAAACGGATGAAGAAAAGATGATTCTCAGTTACTGAAATCATTAAAATAGTGAAGGTGATTATTTACACATTTAGGGTGCATTAATTGTTCTGACATGGGCACACTCCAGCCCGGATAATCAATGTCCTCTTCATATCCCTCTCTCCAAGTCATTTTTAACAGGCTCTGAGGGCAATAGGTTTTTGGCATCCTGTTTTGTGCACTTCTATACATTTGCTTCAGATGATGAGCTCTGCCAGATGCCGCGCTTGAAATACTTCTATTCTGGAGGTGGGTGAAGAGGTACAGGTTCTAACACCCATCTATGAATATAAGTTGTGAGTTGGCTTTGGCTTTTCTCCTCTAAAAGGTGGGCAGTGACATTCTTTCTGGATGAGGATGGCGGTTGCAGTGGTGGTATTGAGGGCTTTGGTAAGCAGTTAGAGTGGGGAGCACATGTTTTTATACTCTTGGTTAGCCAGGAATGATTTCACATAGCCTAGAAACTGTTGGAGTGTGATGGGCAATTTGGCCAAGTCAGGTACAAGTGTCAAAGTTTTACTCTGAGGGGAACTTTAATGGGAGGACCCAGCTTTTCAATATGTCTTTGACATGAGCCTTTTGGGGAGCAGTGGATAACCGTTGTGTGTGTGTGTGTGTGTGTGTGATATGAGGTAGTTGTTACTATTGTCCATCTCCTCTATGGATTGCCAAGCATCCTCCCACATCTTGATGAAAGGATACAGGCAGCTCTGTTATAGAATTCCATGCTTCTGCCCCAAACTAGTAAGCATAGGACCCTCTTCCAGCTAACTCTTCTTGGTGGTGAGTGTCACGAGGCAGTGCTACTTTAAATGTGTCATCTTAAACAGGTATGATCAATATAGCATGCTATCAACAAATATCTGTCTTAATTTTTTTTTTTTCATGTTCAGAGGTATCTGAATCATGTAAGAAGCATTTGAGCGAAAAATCTTTACTTTTGAGAAAAAAACTGTTCCTGTTCACAGATACCTCTGTATCTATCTCTATATCATGATGAGACTGTTTTCTGAAACAATGAGGAAAGTTGAATTCCTAAGTGTCAGCGTAAGATGACTACTTTTGCTTCTGTGACATCAATTAGAAGTGTAGACTCCTACTTCATACATCTCTTAGCAGAAAGCCCAAGCTTGCATGTACAGCCTCCTCCCCAAAGAGGTTTGAAATGGTATTTTGAGAAACAGTCCAAGAGACACGCTGTTCAATGAGAACTGAATAGTCTCTCAATTCTGTTGCAGGGGCCAAACTACATCACCGGAAGACAACACATCTTAGCTAAAACCTTGGTTTTCTAGTAGAATACATTGGTTGAGTAGTTTTTCTGAGTTTTTGTTTTGAGTTTTACTGGTGGAATATAATTAAATATTATATCATTGGCTTTGAACAAAGGGCAAGTTAAGAAACAGCTCTATTTGAAGAATTGTTCTTCATCAGAATTGCAGTGCACATGGCAATTGCTGCCAATAAACAGTTGTTGAATTAATGAATGAATTGAAGACATTCTGTACTCTGCTTCTTAAGGTTCTGTGCAGGAAGGATCAAGTGGAAAACTCCTCCATGAGTTTATTACTAGCAGAGTTTTTGTTTCCATATGGGCTCACATACTTTTGATTTCATTACTTCCTAAATGGCTTCTGATCCATTTTAATTTTTAACTCAGCTGTTTTATGTATCTTAATATTATAAAAAACTCTCTAGACTCTAAATCTTGGAGCATTTCAGAATACATTTAGTTTATTTCGCTCTCTGTTGCCTGAAATGCTTCAAGTCTTATTGGGAAATGAGGCGGCCATATAAGATATATGAAAAAGAAGCCAACAAAAAATAATTTTCCCCAAAGTGCTTCCTCAGGAGAAAGAGAGATTTCCACTGAGACTTGTAAAGGAGGGAGTTTAGCTCAATCTGGAATTCACGATGGGCTGTGGTGGCTTAGGTGACACTAGTGGTAAAGAACCCTCCTGCCAATGCAGGAGACATAAGAGTTGCAGGTTTGATCCTTGGGTCGGGAAGATCCCCTGGCAAAGGGCATGGCAACCCACTTTAGTATACTTGCCTGGAGAATCCCATGGACAGAGGAGCCTGGCAGGCTATAGTCCATAGGGTCACACAGAGTTGGACATGACAAGCAACTTAGCACACATGCATGGCCCAAGAAATAATCCCTCAAAACCTGTGCATTTCCAGGGCAACCCTCCAACCTGACTGTACCCCACATACCTGTCCGAAGCACCAATTCATCCACTGTAGAAGAATACTAACTGAAAGAAGGTTTCACTGTGATGATGATTTATCATTTTTAATTTATTTTATATGATTTAAGCCTTAGGAGAATTTATTGACTTTAATAGGCTTCAGCAAACATTGCTGCAAGCCTTGATTTATGTTGAGGTATTTATGAGAACCATTAGATTTCCCTCCCTGCGCTTCCTGAGCACACTCTGTTTTGGGGCAATGTTCCTGTGTCTATTGACTTCCTTCCACCAAAGAGAGCTTTTGTGAGATGCTACTTATTATTTTATTTGCAGATCTTGATAATTTCCTTTAGGTGAAGGAGCAGCCTGAATAATTTAATTTATTTGGGGTTTAGGTATTATTCTCAAAAGTACAGTTTTCAACAGGTTAACTGTCTTTGGGATGGGTGCAGACTTTTTTGGACTCTCTTTAGTTTGGGAGCTCGCAGGGGAATACTATTTACTGTCCGTTTCTAACAAAGGCAGTATGCATTTTGAATATGGCAAGACACAAATTAGGCATGATACTCAGGCTGTGCAGTAATGGCCCCCAGATCCTGAGAGAAGTGCATTTGTACATCTGCTCGGTGATGAGTTGGCCACAACCATGTATTCCTTTGTCCTGGACCTAAATGGGTTACTGGCTTGAAGAGAAAGCAGAGATCTATAGATAAAGTGCTCATTCTAACAGAAACTAGCAGTACTATTGCTCACCACTCCTTATTGGTTTTTTAATTCAGCCACATGTGAAAAGGATGCCAAGAGGAAGCACATTATGATTTATGAGTCGTGGAGCTTGCTGCACTAAGATTCTGAAAACTGTACCACAAGCTTGTTCTGTGAATTTTGAAAAGAACACAAAGTTATTTTTATCCTCCTCATTTATAAAACTGGATGCTTAAAAACTATAACAAAATTATGATTTTAATGACTTTGTTTATATTTGGAGGAGGAAACTCAGCTATCTCAGATGAGATTCTTAGAGAAAATAATTAGTGTCTTCTGTTTTAAATAATTCCCCAAGATGTGGGTTTGCTGGAGCTCTTTTTCTTGACCAAGAGAATTCGTTTTATCAGGTGGTGGCTTTAGTGCTGAGGAATGTGAGCCTCTGACATAGAAGCTTTGCTTGTCTTCTCCTTGGTTTGACTTTTATCAAGGCTGATTTATATAATATCAGATTTTTATGTAATTCTTTGAAATTTGAATGATTTTAGTTTTCAAACATAAGAGAACTGGTATGCTTTTGACTCTTATACACTTATAAATATATTTCTTGGAATAAAAAAAAATTATCTCTCTTATACATACCCTGATCCTAACATCTGAGAGAAACAGCCATGAAGAAGAGGAAAGTGAGAATTTCTAATACATGTATATTGAGTTGTTTCAAAAGAGCCTTCTTTTTGTAAGGACTGTATTTTATTTCTGCTTGAATAAATACCACATACTGAAGATTGAATTACATTTGTGATTTCATTACTATTGACCAACTACACAGACACATGCACTTTTTTCATACTATACAGTAGCACCATTTATTTTTATTTGATGCAATTAAAAATATAAAATACCTTACTAATTTTCATATTAATTACATGTTGAACTGATAACATTTTAGATATACTAAAGTATAAAATATATAACTAATAAGGACCTATTGTATAACACAGGGAACTCTACTCCATACTCTGTAGTGACCTATGTGGGGAAAGAATCTAAAAGAAGTGTTGGTATATGTATATGTATAACTGATTGACTTGGCTATATAGCAGAAAGTAACATACATTGTGAATCAAGTATATGCCAATAAAGGTTAAAAATGAAATATACAAGTAGGCAAATTAAAAAATTACCATACAGAATTATCATAACAATTCAGTGTATTTCATGATGATAGACAGTATAAAATAAAGAACTTTGTTTTTCTCCCCTAAGAGTTTAGGACTAAAGACTGTTGCTTAATACTTTGTCCTTGATGATTCCCAGAAGATAAAGTGTATAAAGGATAAAATAAACTTCTAGTGGAAATTATTTGCAAAATACTTCTATTTTCCTTTGTTTATCCATATTTAGGATATAATATACAAATCAAAATAAATCCAGTATTGCTATCCAGTCCTGAGGTCTGAGTCCTTAAGCTCTCAGTGCAGCAGCTCGTCTCCTTGATTGGATTTCTTTGGTGTCAGACAGCATTGTCCATCAACACGAATGAACTGTGGCTTCTAGAGGGTAAATTGCATAATCAGCCCAACTTCACATTCAAAGCAACTTTCACCTTCTCCATCTCTCTAAATTAAATTCTAGGACAGTGTTTTAAACTTCAGTTCCTTTCACTTTCCTCAAGTTTAGTCAAGGAGAGTCTGGCTTATAATATAAAATACGATGTTTATTCTTACCCCAGTGAATGTGGACAGCAGCTGTGTGTTCTAACTTGCTTGGTAGTAGAACATCATCACAATTCTAACAAGACTTGGTGGATATTGCTTTCATTCTGTTAGAAAATAAGCATCCTGACTTAATGGGGACAAGTTATATAATCATAGAAACAATTCCAAATTGTCAGTTCTTGTACCCCTTGTTAAACCATACATGTGATTATGTATATGTGTAAATGTATGCACATCGATTAAATGACTATGGTGATAATTTATTTAAAACTTAAATGCTATCCCATGTATGAGAAACATAACTGAAAACGCTCTTTAGAATAATAACAGTCTGTGAAGAGTTCTCACAGCTACTTTCTCTTTTGTTGCCTCTAAGCTGAGTGTGCTGTGTGCTTAGTTGTTCAGCCTTGTCCAGCTCTTTGCACCCCTGTAGCCTGCCAGGCTCCTCTGTCCATGGAGATCCTCCAGGCTCGAATGCTAGAGTGGTTTTTCATGCCCTCCTTTAGGGGATCTTCCTAACCTAGGGAATGGATCTCTGGAAAACCATAAAAGTGTTGAAGATACATGATGGAAAAAGGCAACCACCTTGGCTTTTACAGCCTCTTTTGTCATATTTGATAATGTCTTCCCTCAGCTATTGGTATGGAAAGAGCTACCTGGTTCAGAAGACCTGAGTTCTATTGCAAAGCTTACAGCTTACTAGTCTGTTTCTCGTATGAGAGTGTATTCTCCATGAGGGCAGGGACTGGGCTCTCGCCTCATTCATGATTTAGATCTTCAGTGGTCTATCATAATCTAAACTGATTTGTTCCACAAATATTTGAGAACCTTCTTTGGGCCATGTGCTGTTCTAGATGCTGGTGGTAGCCCAAGAAAAGAAACAAAATCCTTGTCTTTATGGTGTTTACACTCTGCTGCTGCTGCAGCAAGTCACTTCAGTCATGTCTGACTCTGTGCAACCCCATAGACAGCAGCCTACCAGGCTCCCCTGTCCCTGGGATTCTCCAGGCAAGAATACTGGAGTGGGTTGCCATTTCCTTCTCCAGTTTACACTCTAGTTGGGACATATATGTGATAAGTACACTGAAAGATAGTATAGCAGAGCATATAAGGCAGAGTGCCATGAAGAGTGGCTGTGGAGGCATTTTTGCTAAATAGAAATGAGCAAAGCCAGGAATGAGCCATGTGGATAGATGGGGATAGAGAGTTCAGGGCAGAATAATAGCAAGAGACCTTGGGTTGCTTGATATATTTGCAGAGGAGCAATAATAATAAAAGTGAACAAAAAGGAGTAAGCCTGAGATCATAGAGCTATTGGTATTAGGGCTTGAGGCTATTAGCTTTATTTGGTTAATAGGAGCTGTTAAGCTTGTTTTTCAGCCTCTGAGCGGGATATGCACTGACTTCCCTAATTCTTAAAATGCAGAACCTTCAGATTGATTTTTAGACTGCTGATTAATAACTCTAGGGATCTAGACCCTCGAATTCCACCCATCCCATTTTACTACTTGGTGATAATAACAGAAAGTTTCCAGAAGGAAAGTTACTGGCAGTCTGAATGGGAGCTTTTCTTTGTTTTCTTCCTCAAGGGTGTCATTTCGGATCTCATTGGGTATAAATGGGAGAGTGTATTTATGGGAGATGTAGTGTATTGTGAAGAACAAAATAAATAAGGTGTTCTGTAGAAAACATACCATATTCCAGCACTGTTTAGTTTTTTAACTTCCCAGTGCTAGTCCTGGTACATGGTTGAGCCTTTTAAAACAGTGATATATTTTATCACCTACTCAACCCAAATTATTTGAGTTCATCAAACAGTTTGTTCAGGTTTTTCCATAAAGTGTTATGCGTACATGTTTTCATAAGATGTTATGTAATACATGTAAGCTGTTGACCTTGTGCTTTCAGAAATAGGCCTTTCTTTCTCCTTCCTTTTTAAAACTAGACTTGAATGGAGTGTGGATCCACAGAGCAGGAAAGGGAATTAAAGAGCTTTTAAACATATGAAAAGCACCTAGGACAAAATGTTTTTTAATACTACCTCTTTTTTCCCCACCCAGTTGTTGGTAAGAATACAGGCATAGCTCAGAGATATTGCGGATTTGGTTTCAGATCACCATGCTAAAGTGAATATTGCAATAAAGCAAGTCACAAGCTTTGGTTTTCCAGTGCATGTAAGAGTTTTGTGTATACTATAGTGTGGTCTAGTAAGTGTGCAGTAGCATTACATCTAAATAACGTACATACCTGAATTAAAGAATGCTTTATGGTTAAAACATGCTAAACATCATGTGCACCTTCAGCAAGCTATAATCTTTTTGCTGGTGGGAGAGTCTTGCCTCAGTGTTGATGGCTGCTGACTGATCAGAGTGGTGGTTGCTGAAGGTTGGGATGACTGTGGCAATTTCTTAAAATAAGATAGCAATAAAATTTGCCCCATCACTTGACTCTTCCTTTTACTTGAACACTTATAGGCCATTGTAAGTTTACTAATTGGCCTAATTTCAGTATTATTGTGTCTCAGGGAATAGGAAAGCCAGAGAGGAGGGAGAGAGACAGACGAGATCAGTTGGCAGAGCATTCATAACACATACATGTCTTAGTTTAGTTCGCTATCCTATATGGGTGTGGATTGTGGCAACCCAAAACATTAACAATAGTCACATCAGAGATCACTTAGCACAGATCACCATAACAAATAAAACAGTAGTAAGAAAGTCTAACACACTGCAAGAATTGCCATACTGTGACACAGACACATGAAGTGAACAAATGCTGTTGGAAAAAATGACGTTAGTAGATGTGGTTGACAGCAGGTTGCCACGAACCTTTGTTAAAAAAAGCAACTTAAAACAAAACCCACAGTGTCTGCAGAGTGCAAATAAAGCACCACACAGTAAAACAAGGGTGTGCCTGTCTAGTCATTCTGGAAATTTATCTGATAGAAGTTAATGAAATTAAGTTAACGTGTGCTGCATGGCCACTCTCTCAGGCCTAGGTATGCCTGACAGCAAATTCTAACAAAGGTAAAGGAATATATCAGAGGATTATCTTCTCATCTGTTTTGGTGGTGATAGGAGTAGTACTTAAGAGCTAGAGGTGCAGAGGTAGAAAACTTTTCCCTTCTTCCATTCTCAATTCTTTGGCTGGTCTAATGTAAATGTATAGCTGATTCACTTTGCTGTACAGCAGAAAATAACACAATACATCCTCCAATAAAAAATTTTTAAAAATTAACATAGGCATATTGTCAGGACAACATTTTCAATTTACTTGTACAGGAGATTATAAAAATACAAGGCCTGACCAAAGAAGGCAGCATTTTATACCTTTTAGGTAATTTAGACAATACATTTGTGAAGACCTGACAAAGCACAGGGGTTTGGGTTTGGGGTAGCAAATTAGTGACGAGGTCACAAATATTGTTTATACAGGTTTCTTGGCTCTAAATTCTTTGGTTCTGTTGATAAGGATGCCTTTTATCCTTTTGGTACAGCGAGGGCACTTTTCACATGTGAGATTTGTTTCCTGTGGACAGAGGAGGTTCACAATATCTTTATTTATTGGTTTTTCCTTAAGTAACTTCAATTCAAAATAATCAGTGGCATATTCTGCTCTCTTGGGCTCCAAAATCATTGGGCTTTCCTTAGAAGGAAGGCTATGACAAACCTAGATAGTGTATTAAAAAGAGACATTACTTTGCCAACAAAGGTCCATCTCATCAAAGCTATGGTTTTTCCAGTAGTTGTGTACGGATATGAGAGTTGGACCATCAAGAAGGCTGAATGCCAAAGAATTGCTGCTTTCAAATTGTGATGCTAGCGAAGACTCTTGAGAGTCCCTTGGACAGTAAGGAGATCAAACAAGTCAATCCTAAAGGAAATCAGTCGTGAATATTCATTGGAAGGACTGATGCTGAAGCTCCAACACTTTGGCCACCTGATGCAAAGAGCTGACTCACTGGAAAAAACCCTGATGCTGGGAAAGATTGAGGGCAGGAGGAGAAAGGGATGACAGTGGGTGAGATGGTTGGATGGCATCATCGACTCAATGGACGTGAGTTTGAGCAAACTCCAGGAGATGGAGAGGGACAGGGAGGCCTGGTGTTGCAAAGAATCAACAGAACTTAGCAACTGAACAGCAACAATAATAACAATAACAATAGCAATATTCTTTATCAGAGGCAACAAAGATTTTTGTAACTAAGGAACTGAAAAGTAAAGTGTGGAGGATGTATACCCAACTTGTGCACTTCAAGGCAACAAATAAGATATAGATGGAGCAAAATGGACAGATATTAAAAAACTTAGATATTAAGAACCTGGTATAAGTTTAGAAAAAAAAGAATAAAAAAAATGAGATGCGTAGTCTACTATTTACTTTTAATAAGTGAAACACATTCCTATGAACTTCCTATTTTCAAAAATCTATGGCCATATTTCAGGACATATAGCAAGCAGTTTAGGAAAGGGGTTGAAACACCAAGCAAGGTAGGATTTAGGAATACATTGGAAATTATGCCAAAGAGAGAGGCTTTCCAATGATGAGAGTGCCCTGTTTCCTTGCACCTGAGATCCAGAAGATAAAGGTAAGTCATGCTCTGTTATTTGAAAATCAAATAATCTTTTTTGATTCTCTGTTACTGTGATTCCAGGGACGTATTCCTGTGGGAGAACAAGTATTTGGAAGTAATTCTGAACAATGCATAACCATGAAATACACTTCAAAGATAACTTGTGTAAAAGAAAATAAATTATTTTCTAAATAAACATGCACAGTGATGCCTCTTGGCAGTATGGTATTTAAAGTATTCTTTCAGAGAACATAAGGTTAGTAGGGCTTGCCTACAGAATGTGGGGAGGGGAATGGACTTGGAGGGCTGGCTGCTCATTTTTCCTTTTTATTTTTCTATTTCCACAATTATTCCTTTGTGAGATGTTTCTTCCCATCAGGTTCCCCATTTCTGTGTCTTTCACTAACTGGCTTCCTTCTGGGTGCTTTTACTGCCATGACTGGTGGCCTGGGGTGAGGGCCATGCTGGATGCCTACCTTGTGTTCAGAGTGCTTTTCTTTTTGAGATCGATTTTTCTTTTTTCTTTCACTTTTCTTATTTTCTCTGTTATTTTCTTAACTTCCTCCTTATGAACACTCCTTCCTTTTCCAATTTGAATGACATTTTATCCGATTCAGAACATTTTAGGGGCAGTACTTCAGTGACTTACTAGAACATATATTACCTCCCTCTTTCACACTCTTTCTATGCCCTGGTACGTAGATACACTGGATTTTAGCATTTTTAAGTAGAAAAGGTGAACTTATGCAGTCAGTTTTCAGTTCTGAAATGATAATACAGAAAATGAATCATCTTTTCAACACATTTTCTCTATTTGACTTTGTTTCTTTTTCATTAATATTATTTAAGTATTCATTTTATTCATATTCATTTTATTCATATTATTTAAATAATATGATCTAAAATCCATGATTTTGAGATATTCTTTAGTGGATTAATTTTTAAACCTTCATTGAAGATTTCTTTCCCTTGTTGATCCAGTAAGGCAGTGATTCCTTTTCTCATACACAGATTCCACTTAGTTATTGGTTCTCCAAGGATAATTACTATTTAACTAATTATGTGCTAAGTGCTCTGCAGTGGCAGGGTAATTATACAACTGTACTGCACCATAACAAAGCAACTGTGGTGTTTGGGGGAGTTTGTTTGACCAGAATTCATTTTGATGGTAATTCATTTGATACCAAGAGGGCATAACATCAAGTTATTTGTAAGAAAATGGCAAATGTCATTTAGTTTCACATTATAACCTATTATAGTTTAGCACTGAACAAGTGAAGTGCATTCTCTCATGAAAATGAATTTCACACACATTCTTGGTTACTGGAGAGCTAAGCTTTTGGTTTTTCCGATTGGGAGATAGTTGCAAGGGTTCATTTAGGAAATATTGACTATGTGTGCCTAGTTTGAAATGCCATGCACATATAGGCAAGATTAGGCAAGAGTCAGTAAGCATAGCCACTGCTCACATGAGACTTCGGTTCTTGCATTTTCTTGGAGTACAGTGCATGGACTGCTGCTTTGCAGTCACTGGTGAGGACACTGAGCCTCAGAGGGGATTCTTCTAGGGATTTACCCTTCCCCCAGCGCCCTAGGTTCCAATTCAATAGTTTACATGGAGGCCCAGAAATCTGCATTTTATCCACGTAGACTTAAATGCTCCCCAGTTGAGTCCAAGACATCTTCAACTTTGATAGCCACTCAGCGCCACAAGGACAACCAGGTTAATGCATGTGAGGGTGTGTGTGACCTGTGGGCTGCTTGTTCTTTATTGTCCTCGCCCCAGTGCTTCTCTCTGACAAAGATGTATGTCACATCTTCTTTCTGATATAGGAACATTTATCCTTTGTTTTCAATTTCAAAATTCATGTTCATTTTGAAAATGATTAAGTCCCCCATTTAGAGTATTTGTTACAAAATATTGTGACATTAATAGATGTATATCTTGGAATGTGGGATATGGTGTGTATGATGAATGCAGCTCCTGGATTCACCAGTTATTTTAGAAGTCATTTTTAGAGGGTGTTAGGCTTTTTGGAGATCATTATTAAATTCTCCTTTCAAAGTAAGGATTAATTTAATTTGGCAGTTACTCAGAGGGGCAGAGTATTTTATGTACATCATCCCTTTTAATCCACCTCCTCTTGAGAGAGTAATATTACATTTATTTCCACATGGGAAAATGTGGTATAGGGAAGCTAAGAAACTTGCTTAAAATCACACAGCTCAGTAAAAATTCATTGCTAAACAAAATCTCGGTAATGCTGCTATGGGGAAAGAAAAATAATAATTTTTCCTCAACCCTTCTAGATTCTTGGCTGAGACCTCCCTCCTTTAATAAATAATAGATTAACAGGACAAAAACAAACAGCAGATGACTTGTTTACTTCTTATATACAAGGGAGATATGTAGGAAAATTAAGTGACTTCCCTAAATGACCCAAGCTACCACCTTAAATCCTTTCTTCAGAGAAAGACAAAGGAGATGTTGGGAGAGAGAGAGGAGGTCGGTTTTAGAAGGTTGCCAGGGGAAACACAGCCATCAAGGGTAGGATTGTTATGTGGATTTAAATTCATGCCTTTTCCACTGATAAGAGATTCTAGAGATTTAAACATACTCCTCCTGGTATGGAAAGGGAGATGTGGTTACAAATGGAGACTTCCTTTGTAAATATCTCTTACAAAAGGGTGACTTCTACTTGGTTTTCAAGAGCTTTTCCTATGTCTGCTATTTCTTAAGAATAACCAGTACCCTAAAATAATCCTTATGCCAAGGGGACATATTTGAGGTAAATTCTGCCTTCCTTCACTGCTTCTGACACCCATACCATAGACAGTGTTGTGGGGCTGTTTTCATGAAAGTGAAAGTTGCTCAGTTGTGTCCAACGGTTTGGGACCCCATGGACTATATAGTCCATGGAATTCTCCAGGGCAGAATACTGGAGTGGGTAGCCTTTCTCTTCTCCAAGGGATCTTCCCAACCCAGGGATCAAACCCAGGCCTCCTGCATTGCAGGTGGATTCTTTACCAGTTGAGCCACAAGGGAAGCCCAAGAATACTGGAGTGGGTAGCCTATCCTTTCTCCAGGGGATCTTCCTGACACAGGAATAGAACCGAGGTCTCCTGCCTTGTAGGTGGATTCTTTACCAACTGAGCTATGTTTTCATGATTCCTAAAAAATAAATTCTTAATCAAAAAGAAGGCAACTCTTAGTCTACTGAAATCTGTATTACGATCCTTCCTTTTCCCTTTACCCTGCAATAATCAAAGGATGTCTGAGGACTGATCAGAAGAATGAGGACACCACTATGTTAGCATTATTAGGAACCTGGCTGAAAGACTGTTGTTCACAAAAGTGGCTGTTTTGCATTGATTTATGCTGAAAAAGACAAAGGGAAAGAGTGGCCACATACTCTAGGAAATGACAAAGACGTGTAGAATTAAATGAATGCAGCCACGAGAAAGCTCTGCTTTTAAAAAGAGTGACAATTTTACTTCCTTGGTCTACCAACTATAAGATACGCAAATACGATGTTCTTTTTAGAGGCCAGGTTCAGGGTTACTGAATGAGTTTCATGAAAGAAGAGGTTTCAGTCAGAAAGGGCTTGCTGACAGCAGCACATCCATTGTCTGAGCTTTGCAATGAAAGACAGGACATGCTTACTTGGTGAACAACATCAAATAAGAAAATCAAACAATAAGGCATTTTTGTTTCATAATTTGCTAGAGCTTTTATAATTTTTCTAGTGTGAATACAAAGAGCCTAGACCATCTTTTAGAGAAGGAGATAATTAAAAATGCTTTTTTTAGTATTAGCAATTTAGAACCATTTTAAAATTTGGAGATGAAATGTTTTATTTATCCACGGATTTTGCTAAGAGAAGAATTGAAATATTGATCATATCAACCATTTAATGAAGCTTGGGCAGAAAAGTTTGTCTTTCATTTGGATTAAAATATATTAAATTTATAAAGCAAGTTCACAGGAAAATTGCAAAATGTTTTGTGCTTAAAATGAATGTTTCTTATATTATTTTCCTTATAATGTTTGAATCGTAATAAACGTTGCTGACCAGATTCAAAGTAAAAACTGATTGAGTCATATGTGTTTCTTTTAACAGCTAAGATAGTCCATTTAAAAATTGTTTTTATGATATTTATTTTCAGAGTTATGTATGTTGCAAGATAAACTGAAGCATATTAAAAATTTTTGGAGTCTAATTGAGTAAAAAATCGATTCCAGTTTGGCAACATCAAAATTATTAAATAGAAGTAGTTAGGAATGCTTCTCCTACAGGAGCCAGGGAAAAACTTACAGAACAGAAGGTGTGGAAACAAAGAAAGTAAACTATTTGCTTGGCTATGGCTTAATGCCTAGTTGGCTGTTTGTGATTGGTCGTTCTTAAGCTTTGATCTTGTAGCTCTGAGACATTTACAGGCTTAGATTTTGGGTAGGTTCCATAGAACCCCCCGTGGCATTTGAGCCACGTCAGTTTAATGACCTCATTGTTTAGTTAACAATAACAACTCAGGTTGTTGGAAAAAAACATATGTCTTTTGATTGGGTGCCTAGTGAATTCAACAGTGGCTCAATGAAGAGATTGAAAGGTCAAATCATATCATCTTTGACTTTTTCATCTATGAAAGATTTGTCTAAGCTGGTGAAGCGGGAAAATGATTTTTAAAGGTTTGCCTCTTGAATTCCTCTTGATGTTTCAGGATAAGACTGCTAATATCTAGAATTGCACCTACCTTTGCATTAGAAATTGCAGATAATTTAAAAATTTCTTGGTTCATCTGGCTTTAGACCAGGGATTTACATTTATAACAATGGCCGAATTCTCCCCAAATGATTGGCTGTGTTGGGCAGGTGGAAATGTGCTCCCCTTTGCCTTCTTGAATTCTTTTTGGCTGCTCTAATAATAAAATTGAAACAAGACAGTCACATGTGAAAAAAAAAATTAATTGATTTGCACAGAAGTCTCATAGAAATGAGACCCCCCAAAGTGACTAAAGCAGACTGTATATCATTACTAGACAAAGAACCAGATCTTTGTGACGATTTAACAAAGAAAAGGTGCTAGTCCTTAGGCTAACCAACTAGTGAAGAAATAAGTTTGTTTATGCAGCTTTCTTAGCTTTGAATTCTTTAAGTCTGATGATAGGATGCTTTCTATCCTCTGGGTTTAAGGAGGATACTTTCATATGAGTTTGTTTCCTGCATTCAGGGGGAAAGCAGGTTGTAACTTTAATTGAAAATAAAGAATATGCCTTAGAGGCATAAGGAGCAGTCTGTTCTGGCCACCAGCAGCTGTGTAGATTGTTTGCACAGAACTTTGTCATAACCATGTGCTGTCAATTGGTGTTGCATGCCTAGCTGTTGGGGTTTCCCAGGTGGCTCAGTGATAAAAAATCTGCCTGCCAATGTAGGAGACCCAAGAGACACGGGTTCAGTCTCTGGGTCGGGAAGATCCCCAGGAGGAGTAAATGGCAACCTGCTCCGGAATTCTTGCCTGGAAAATTCCAGGGACAGAGGAGCCTGGTTGTGTTATAGTCCCTGGGGTTGCAAAGAGTCGGAAACAACTGAGCACGTTTGAGCACTGAGCCTAGCTGTTGTTTAGATGAACTGATGATAATTGAGACTTTTTATTTTTGGACCAAGCAGTCAGTTTGCCACTGATGAAAAAAAATCTTTCCTCCATTTTTGTAGCACATGAGTTTTTTTCACCAAAGGAAACTGCATTGATTAATAATTCAAATGCTAGTATCCTTGCAAGTGTCTTATCACATAAGCCGTAGAGACTGGATTTCATTTTGCTGTGAGCATTGTGCAGGAGATCAGCTGTTGTGGGTGGCATTGCTGCTGTAACAGTGTGAATTGCACTTTTAATTTGTCTTCCCATCTGACAGCACATCTAATTATACTTTATAAAATCTGTTTTAAATGATACTTATACCTTCCATTGAAAGATATTTACATAAAGGCGAAGATTAAATAAACATTTAAAAGTTATGTCATCAAATCATTTAATTCAATCACCCCTTCCATTGCATTTGAAATGTAATATACATTTTGTTCTTACTTAGCTAATTTTCAGGAAAACCAGAGAGTGGCCAGAAACGACTGATTAGAATGAGAGTGAGGGATGAGAAATGACCTTTACTTGCTTTGAAGTTATTGGGTCACCCAATTTACATATCTGAGTATTTGGAAACTTTTTTCTACCACTAAACTTCTTTCTTTTTAAGTTTTCTTTAGACTTACATGTTTGGCAAGAGTAGTGAATAGGCCAGGCACATATTTTAATTATGTAGAGACTGAGAGATTCAATCACACCTCTTTAAATGCAATGGGTTACATTTCTTTTTCTCCCTTTGTCTTGCTTAGTCTTTTTCTGCTGCTGTCTTAATTTTTAATACTGCTAACATAATAGCTGATCTGCTTACTAGAGCATCATTATTTTTACATAATACACATTCTTATTCTTCTTCTTTTTCTGGAGAGTTTCAATAAGAATTATTACATTAAAAAATAAAGCTTTTTTCCCCCCAGACATCTAATGATTGTGATTACTTTTACAAGCCATGTTGATTCTTAAACTTGGCTATACATTTGGAGATTTAAAAAACAATTAATGACTGGCTCTCATCTCCCCAAGTTTATAATTAAATTAGTCTGGGGTGCAGCCAAGTTCTAGGGATTTAAGAAGTTCCCAGATGATCCTAGTGTGCAGCAAAGTCTGAGAGCTGCTGTTCTCAAGGGCTAATCAGGGTTCCTTGAGGGAGTTCTGTATTAACAATGGTTTCCAACCTGTCTGCACATTGGGATCCCCTGCGGAACTTCAAATAATAATGATGCTTGTGCCTCAAACCCAGAGGTTGTGATTTAATTGCTATAGATGGTAGTCTGTGATTTGGAATTTTTAAAATTCCCCATATGATTCTAATATGAAAAGGAGGTTAGGAACCACTGTGTTAACCTATAATTAAAAAATAATAATCTAAATGGTATTTTCTAAGGACATCACAACTTATCTACCTTTGCAACATGTAATAAAAATGAGATATGAAGTAGTCTTTCCCCTTGACTGTTATATAAGGGAGTAGGTTAGAGGCACTTGAAACTTATAGCATTTTTGTAGTGTACCTTTAATTTGTATTCCTGTCTGCTCCTAAGTAGAAGAAATGAACTCAATGACTTTTAGTAGTAATATCTATAATCTGTTTTTGATAGGTGTATTAAAAACATGCATTTATCTTAATGGATATGATAATGCTTGATGAGGAAAAAGTTGTTCTCTTATACAATTCACGTGAATATTTTCACCTTGGGATGATAATAAAGTGTTCTGTTTTCTGGTGCTAGTATTTTTTTTTTTTTTTTCAGAAATATTAGTTGTTTATGATCCTGTACCACCAAGGATATACCAACAGCTAAAACTGTTGACTGCAGTTGTAGCTGAAGGCTTATATAGGCAGTAGTTTACAAGGACTATCTAGAGTGATTAGCATATTCAGTTCAGTTCAGTTCAGTCGCGTCTGACTCTTTGTGACCCCAGGAATTGCAGCACACCAGGCCTCCCTGTCCATCACCAACTCCGGGAGTTCACCCCAACTCATGTCCATCGAGTCGGTGACGCCATCCAGCCATGTCATCCCCTGTCGTCCCCCTCTCCTCCTGTCCCCAATCCTTCCCAGCATTGGAGTCTTTTCCAGTGAGTCAACTCTTTGCATGAGGCGGCCAAAGCATTGGAGTCTCAGCTTCAACATCAGTCCTTCCAATTAGCATATTACAAACATTCAAAAACATTCCTGGTCACTTCCACAGTTTCATGTTTTAAACTCCTTTATCATTACTTTGATAAAATCACCAAACAGGATTATTGCTGAAAATAAGCTATTTATTTGCCTGCTGTTTGCCTAGCATGTGATGAGGAAGCAATATGGTTTTCAGTTATTGATTTTAAAGCTTACTAAACAGCTAATTTCAAATCACATCCCATAAGGCTGAGAGAAAAGAAAATTACCACATTGTCAACAACTTGAGTCACTTTGATACCAGTTTCAGTTCTTAATATAAACTCCTAATACTAATGGTATACATTTTTGAGTTTCAAACATACTGATCACTGTCATGAAAGTAACTGAACTATTATATCCAAAAAACTATTATATCTTGGACCTTAAGAGAAAACACATTTCACTAAAATCTACTGAGTTTTATATTCTTTACCCATTTGCAATATTGGTTTGTCAGTGTCCTTACTATAACATCAACAAAATACATCCATCAGTGTGATTCCTATTCAAAAGTCATTTGTAAATATGGTGCTAGTATTTGAATGGAATATTGAGGTAGGTGGGAAGATGATTTCTAAAGCATGAGTTATTTCATTTGGATCACTCGATTTTTGTGTAAGATACATCCTCTACTTCCTATCATGGATCTGTAATCCAGTTGATCCTGGTTTAAGGGTTACTCCTTCCACTTTCCCTCTGATAGTTCTTGTATGCTTCTTTCTCTTGACATCTCATGCCCTTATGCCCAGCTCTTCCTCCAAATGACTTACTGCTGCCAATAATATCTATTTCCAATTATCAGTTTGTTCTTAGGTACTAGTGATTTGATCTTTTAGAAAAGTCTTTCTACTTGTTCACATTGCATTACAGATTCTTCATTCTGTATTCTTTTTTTACTGCTCAGTTCTTTCCCCATTTCTAGCTTCCCTAAGTTATCCAGACCAAATACCTTTATACCTTGCCCATCAGTAAGGGTTTGGCCAAGAAAACAAAATGCAAGCTGTGAATTCTAACTGCAAATGTTTTAATATATGGACTTAGGATCCACACCGGAGAAGGCAATGGCACCCCACTCCAGTACTCTTGCCTGGAAAATCCCATGGATGGAGGAGCCTGGTAGGCTGCAGTCCACGGGGTCGCTAAGAGTCAGACACGACTGAGCGACTTCACTTTCACTTTTCACTTTCATGTATTGGAGAAGGAAATGGCAACCCACTGCAGTGTTCTTGCCTGGAGAATCCCAGGGATGGGGGAGACTGATGGGCTGCCGTCTATAGAGTCGCACAGAGTCAGACACGACTGAAGCGACTTAGCAGCAGCAACAGCAGGATCCATACAACTTTGCAAGGTCTAGGAGAGTGAAATTAACTAAGTTAACTAAGCTAATTTAAGGTCCTCCCTTCTTAACTTGTTCTCTATAAATACTGATGCCCTCACCCTGGTGCTTGATTTATTATTGGATATAACTTATTTTCCTCTATTAACTTCTCTTCTCATAATATTAATAACAAAATAGAATATATTCAAGAATATTATATAATTTACCATTTTCTGATTCCTTCCCATCTTTAAAGACCCAGGTAAACTTTCTTTTTTTCTTTTCTTTTTCTAAAGGAAATCTCTGATCACCTTTTCTCATGTGATTTTTGGATGCATATTCAACATACATTGTCTTTGACTTCCAATCATTCCTTGTTCTTTTTTTCACTAATTTTGTCACTCCTTATTTTGCCCTGCTTTCCATAACCTCCAATTTTTCTTTTCATTCTTTAACTTCACTAATGACATGTTTTTCTATATCCAGTAACTTTTTTCAATCTTGATTCATCTAGAATTAATGAGTCACTAGATGTAGGGGTTACCTTCTCATTTTTGGAGTTCCTAGGTCTAAATGCAGATGTGCCAGAAGAAATGTTCCTCACCTTGCTAGTTTTTCATTTGTTTGTTTTACTTGTTTAAAGTGAATCACTGAGGACCCTTTTTTTTTTTTTTCCATTGCCTAAACCGTTTTAGGATTTTTCTTCTCTGTTCACAATGCAGCCATTCTGATTTGGGTGTTCACGATGCTTTCTGTAGGAGCTTGCTAATTGGTGACTGTGGTTTCTGTAACCACTTAACAACTCCTCTATCCTGGCCCAGTAGGGACTTAATGCAGGTTTGGTAACTAATTTTCTTTAAAAAGTGCTTCCGTATGTCATTTTCTTGTAGAAGACCTTAGTTTTTGTTATAACCAAGTTCCTTTGACTATTGTAAGGTCCTTCAGGCTCTGGGCTTGATCTGCTATTTCATTCTTAACACCATAACCTCTGAAAGGAAAATGTCATATTGGCTACATTGATTTATTTCTTATATTTCACATGTGTTATTCCCCTTTTGCTCATTTAACTTTTACGTATCTTTGATAGCTAGCTTTGTTCTTATCATATTTAATAAATTACAGCTTCTGACATTATATTTTTACTTTTGTGGCCATTACTTTTTAAAGTCCAATATTTGGGAAGCAAAAATATATATAAATTAAGAAAATTTGATTCTTCAATCAATTTTTAGTTGCTAACAAGTTTTATCATGAACACTTTTAGTCATTGTCAGTTCTATTCTCATTTGACGATCTCTACTTATAATTTCTGTTATCATTGGATAATTGATTTATTCTTTATCCTTTTTTATTCTTAGTGCCAAGAATAAAGAGTAGTATTTTATTCAGTACACACACACATGCACACACACACGAACACATATATATTTTAACCACAAAGGTACAGAAATCTGGTGTACATCTGGATTCAAATGGCAAGTCAAATATATTCTCTGGGTTCAAATGATAGAGCCCAAATTTCTGCTATGACTCTGTGCTTCTTAGCATGGCTATCAAGGTCTTGTCAACTGGAAAAATAGACTGTACAATTTAAGTGCTGTGAGTTGAATCTCTTCAGTGTCTTACTGAGGGACTCTGGCCCAGGAAACAGCCTCTCAGATAGCTGAGAAATTGTTCTGAAGAGATAAGAGGTGGGGCGAGGTCTACATATATATGCGATTTTGGTATCGCGCACGTGTAATCAAGCACACATCTAGACAGAAGGTTGCTGCTAGTCACAAGGGGCAGATATCTTAGTTAATGCTTTTCTTACTACAGGAATGTGCAGGAATTTGTGTTCATTAAGTTTTCTCTTGAAAATATCTGTGAAAGATTGTTTTGCTAGTTTTCCCAGAACACAGTATCTCATTCCTAACATCTGTCCTGAATTCCTTTCAGGGTGTTTGAAGGTCATCAGTACAGTGGCTAATGACTTAACTCTTGTAGAGCAGGTGGGAGTGACATACCTTAGTCGGCAGTCTTCAGCATCTGACTGTATGCTCCTTTCTTGTCCTATCTCTGATAGTACATCTTTATTTGTCCTTTTCTTTAGCCATATTGGATTTCTTGACATCCTCTGAACTTAATACATTGTAATTTTTTCGTGCACCTGTGCAATTGTTCTCACAGTTTCCTCCATATAGAATATCCCTTTGTCTCCTTCTTTGTCTGTGAACTTGTATGCTTTTAAAGGGCCAAATTCAAATGTGTATTGAGTTCTCTGATCCTTCAAGCTTAGTGAATATCTCCCTCATTTGTGCCATTATATTATTATTTTTGTACCTTTTAAAAAGTGTTTACCACCTTATGTCATATATGTTTTCTCTGTTAGACTATGTGTTCGTTGTTAATCAGGTATATGTCTTCATTTATTTTTCACTTAGTACCTACTTGATCTTTCATTTGAGATGCTGATGGGTACATGCCTCTTATACACTGCTATCTTACACAATGTGTAATGTAAGATTTGGGCAAACAGACTAGATCCTGTATTTTCATAGATGTCTAATAGCCCCATGCTGGGTGAGGGTTATCCTTTGCAGTCACTGACTTTTTCTCCAGACATCCTGTTACATTGTAGGTTTTCATATTCTTGGTATCTATTCAGTAATGGGTAATAGATTCTGAAGTAAGGAAAAAAGGAAGTTTAAAGTAGTTTTTCAAAAGAGTTTTTAAAAAACCTTTAAACTGCTTACTATTTGAGTATATATTTTTCCTTAAAAATAAAAAATACATAGTCACAAAACATTTATGGATTACTTATGGTACCATTATTATACTAGGAACAGTAGGGCACAGCAATGTCATAAAGATATTTCTTAACTTGAAGAAAAAGGGAAGAAGAAATATAACTAGCTAAATATTTCTGTATGATAGTCACCTTTTTGTGTTTTATCCATAATTCCTGTTATTACTTATAATCACATTATTTTCTTCATGAAGAAATGTGGCTCAAAGTGGCTCATGAACTCACCTAGGGTAATATAGCTTGTGAGGGGCAGAGAAGGTATTTGAAATCAGTCTCTAATTTTGTGCATCTCAATTTTGTGTGTCTCTAAAGACGACACTAGTTCCAGCCTTTACTATAGATATCATCTCTGCTGCTGCTGCTGCTGCTAAGTCGCTTCAGTCGTGTTGGACTCTGTGCGACCCCATAGAGGGCAGCCCACCAGGCTCCCCTGTCCCTGGGATTCTCCAGGCAAGAACACTGGAGTGGGTTGCCATTTCCTTCTCCAATGCATGAAAGTGAAAAGTGAAAGTGAAGTCGCTCAGTCATGTCCGACTCTTAGCGACCCCATGGACTGCAGCCCACCAGGCTCCTCCATCCATGGGATTTTCCAGGCAACAGTACTGGAGTGGGGTGCCATCGCCTTCTCGATATCATCTCTAGCAGATGTGAGTTCACAGAGACAGGAATTCTAGGGCAAATTCCTTAACCTCTTTTCTCTATCAGTTTCCTAATATAGTTAATTGAAATAATTATCCTCATACCAACTTAACTGAAGAGCAGTGTTTCAATGATTGAAAAAATATGTGTAAAATGACTAGCACAGTGACTGAAACAGAGTAAGTTCTCATTGGAAGCTATTGTGATTATTACTATCATTAAATCATACTATCTCTAAAACAAATAAGCAAAGCAGGTGTGTGTGTGTGTGTGTATGTATGTATGTGTGTGTGTGTGTGTATCTCCAAACAAACACAAGAAGCTCAAAATGTTGAATGTAGGACTTTGATAATGGCAATGAAACTGAGGCCCATGTTGTGTCTCAGGGCTTCCCTGATGGCTCAGAGGGTAAAGTGTCTGCCTGCAGTGAGGGAGATCATGGTTCAATCCCTGGGTCAGGAAGATCCCCTGCAGAAGGAAATGGCAACCCACTCCAGTATTCTTGCCTGGAGAATCCCATGGATGGAGGAGCCTGGTAGGCTATAGTCCACGGGCTCACAAAGAGTTGGACACAACTGAACGACTTCACTTTCACACTTGTGTGTCTCATGTTTTTGTACAGTAGTTTAAGATGAGCAACAAGCTTTAACGTGCACTGTTGAAGCATGTAAAATGTAGAGGCTAAAGCACAAGCTTATTATACTATAATACATTTATAAAGTCTATAAGTTTGAGTTTATAGGAACTCAAAGTGATGTTTGGCTTGGAGAATGAAGTGAGTTAGGGAAAGTTAAGAGTGCTGACAGGGTTGTCATAGAAGTGTTGGTAGAGGGATTACAGAAGATATACCATGTAGCATGAAGAAAGACTCAGAAATCAGAATAAGAAATTGTATATGAAGAAAATGAAGTCAGTTCAGCAGAAATGAAGGCTTTTAAATATTTCATTTTCTAATTATCTAGCCACCTGTATAGCTACCTCAAAGAACAGCTAATGTTGAAAGGAGATAGGGAACAGGTTTCAACACCTTTCAGTGATAATATGATGTCTGTTGAGTGATGAGCTCCCACTGCACCAGCAACAAGACCTTGATAAACAGTAGTTGCCCACCATATTACCAGGCCAGGACAAAAATTGCAGAAATAATGGCCGGCAGACCTGTTTATGGGATTTGTTATTTGTGTGGATATCATGTTTGGATTGTTATCTTCTTTGTTGGAAAATGGGTGACACTGGTAAGTAGATTATGTTTTCTCTTCATTCATGTAATACTACACTCCATAAATCCTGACTAAGTGCATGTTAGTTTGCTTTCTTCTGATAGGTATATTTTTACTCCTCCTGCTACTATTCATGATTGCTTTTTTAGTTGTGAACTGGAATGTATGAAAGTCCACAGGAGAACACTTCTGTGAACACTATTTTGAATGATTCAAGTTCTTTAAGCTTTCATGCTTTCATTTCAATTTCCAACATCTTGCATTATTATAGATTGAAAGAACAGTTCCAGTATGTTAGTGTTTCTTGTCTATGTTGACTGCTGAACAAGTTTTATTTAAACTCATAGATGGAACAATGGAGGCATAATATTTGATTTTTAAGTCTTTAGAATCAAAAGATTCTTGAGGATCAAATCATTTCACTAACTATGTAATAGATGGCTGTTAGATTCTCTGTAACTTATCCTTTACAGTTAGATGACTGTGTTTAAAAACTTGAAACTTTTTCTGGTATAGAACTTCTATGGGACATGGTTATTCCCAGATGGTATGTTACCTCTTGGGATCAAGTTAAACCCTTGAATTCTTCTTTGTAACCCCATTGAGCCTAGCACAGTGTTTATATTTAGCAGGAGATTAATTAGTGTATCTTGATTGAGTTAATTATTGCCTAGTTACAGAAAAGTACATGTGCTGCTCTGAAAACTTAACACAATAAATATACAGGTAGAGAAAGATACACTAAAATGTCATCTCCTCACTGAAGTCTGACCCACAAGAAAAGATCAAGACCTTCTGTGGTATAGTCCCTCAGCACTTCTCACTGTTAATTTGAAGCAATTTAAAAATTTGTTTGTAATAATAGATGCAATTTATCCCTAGGGCAGCTTGGCTATTATTCTCCCACATATTTGCTGCTCATATGTAAACTTAACACAATAGGATGTATACATAGAAAAAGATAGATACAGAAAAATGCTTCATTTGACTGGAAAAAAATTTTTTCATATTTATTTTTGAAATCTCCCATCTTAGTGTTGTAATGTGTCTACATAGTTTAAAACACCTCAAATGAGAAAGCAGGAAGCTAGAAGTTGTGTTAGCATAGCTGCAAGTGAGAGCAAAGTGGGCTGTCCTCCAACCTCCCTTGAGATAGGATCCTTCCATGTGATGTGCATCTGTTCTCCTTGGATGCTTCTGAGCTGAACTTTTTGCCAATTTAATTCCATATGTATTTATTGAATATTTATTATCTTATTGGGCATGAACTTGATGATGTGGATGATTTAAAAGATGATTAATACTAACTCACACCCATTAGATTAAAAACAAAAAAGACAAAGTGTTGGCGAGGATGAAGAGAAATTGGAACACTTATACACGGTTGGTGGGAAGGTAAAATGGTACAGCTGCTATGGAAAACAGTATGGCAGTTTCTCAAAAAGTTGAAAATAGAATTACCATATGATCTAGCAATTACATTTCTTGGTATATATCCAGAAGAATTGAAAGCAAGGTCTTGAAATTTTGTACACCTATATTCATAGCAATATTGTTCATAGTAGCCAAAAAAGTGGGAACAACACAAGTGTCCACCTATGGATGAAGAGATAAAATGTGGCATATACATATAATGCGATATGTTGTTTAGTCGCTCAGTCATGTCTGGCTATTTGCGACCCCATGAATTGCAGCACACCAGGCTTCCCTTTCCTTCACTATCTACTGGAGTTTGCCCAAACTCAAGTCCATTTAGTTGATCATGGCATTCCAACTATCTTTGCCCCCTTTTTCTCTTGCCCTCAATTTTTCCCAGCATCAGGATCTTTTCTAGTGAGTCGGCTCTTCACATCAGGAGGTCAAAGTTCTGGAGCTTCAGCTTCAGCATCAGTCCTTCCAATGAATATTCAGGGTTGATTTCCTTGAGGAATATGCATGCATGCTAAGTTGCTTCAGTCTTGTTCTACTCTGTGTGAACCCATGGGACTGCAACCCACCAGGCTCCTCTGTCCATGGGATTCTCCAGGCAAGAATACTGGAGTGGGTTGCCATGCCCTCCTCCAGGGGATCTTCCTGACCCAGGGATCAAACCCACATCTCTTACATTTAATCTGCTCTGGCAGGCAGGTTCTTTACCACTAGCGCCACCTGGGAAGTATAATGGAATATAATACAGCCTTAAAAGAAAGGAAACTCTGACATATGCTATAATGTGAATGACCATTATACTAAGTGAAGTAAGCCAGTTACAAAGAGAAGACAAATACTGTGATTCCACTTAAATGAGGTACCTAGAATTGTCAAATTCATGGAGACAGAAAGTGGAAAGGTAGTTTCCAATTATGGGCAGAAGGGGTTGTTGTTTAATGGGTATAGAGTTTCAGTTTTGTAAGATAAAATGAGTTCTGGAGATTGGTTGTGTAACAATGTGAATGTACCTAAACTTTAAAATGAGGAAGATAAAAATTGTTTTGTATATTTTACAACCTCCCCTGCACATACACACACCAATTAAGACAGTGTTACTGCCTTTATGGTGAAAAAGTGAATGAAATTATAATTACCTGAGTGGAAAACTATAGAATAAGTGGGAGCTAGCTAGATAAGGAGAAGAGAAGGAAAAAAATAGAAGATTCTGGGAGAGGCACATGGAGAAACTAGATGCTAGGATGGCTGAAGCTTAGAGGATGTGCTCAAAGGACAATAATATCAGATGAGCCTGGAGATGGAGGCAGGGTTCATATTTTTCAGAAATTTCTAGGCCATGTTACAAATTTTAGCTTTTGGCCTTTTGACTGGGGGGGGGGTGTGTCACTGATCTGCTTGTCATCTCAGTCTCATTCCCACTTCACAGTGCCATTTAAAACTAGTTAAGGAGTAATAAGGGCTTCCCTGGTGGCTCAGTGGTAAAGAATCTGCCTGCCAATGCAAGAGGCATGGGTTCAATCCCTGGATTGGGAACATCTCCTGGAGAAGGAATGGCAACCCACTCCTGTATTCTTGCCTGGGAAATCCCATGGGCAGAGGAGCCTGGTGGGTTACAGTCCATGGGGTTGCAAAAAGAGTTAGACATGACTTAGCAAGTAAACAAAATAAATAATTTCACAGTTGTGTCCAAGTACTCTTGGAACTGGTCAATCCCTGGTTATTAGACTTCTTACTTTTTGCTCCTGAGATTCAGTCCTGTCCTGCCTCTAGTGTTCAATTCCCTCCTCCCCTCCAGTTTTATTGAGGTATAAGTGACAAATTAAATGTGATATATTTAAAGTGTACAATATGATGGTCTGTTACACATTAAGAAAGTATTCCCTGTATTTAACTTGTTTTGTGTGTGAGAACATTTAAGTTCCTTCTTTTAACAGATGTATACAGTACCATGTTATCAACTATAGTCACCATGTAGATCTTCAGACCTTATTTATCTTGTTACTGAAAATTTTTGCATATATAAGCAATACTATGTGATATTAATAGTTGTTTCTCTTTCTTTCTGACTTATTTCAATTGGCATAATGTCCTGTGGGTTGACTCATTTTTGTACCAAGTGACAGGATTTCCTTTTTTGTGGCTGAAGGATATTTCACTTATTAGAAATACTATTCAAGAAAATTAGAGATACCAAGGGAACATTTCATACAAAGATGGGAAAAATAAAGGACAGAAAAAGTATGGACCTAACAGCAACAGAACAGGTGGCACGACTACACAGGAGAACTATACAAAAAAAGATCTTCATGACTGAGATAACCATGATGGTGTGATCATTCACCCAGAGCTAGACATCCTGGAATGTGAAGTCAAGTGGGCCTCAGGAAGCATCACTATGAACAAAGCTAGTGGAGGTGATGGAATTCCAGTTGAGCTATTTCAAATCCTAAAAGATGATGCTGTGAAAGTGCTGCACTCAATATGCCAGCAAATTTGGAAAACTCATCAGTGGCCACAGGACTGGAAAAGGTCAGTTTTCATTCCAGTCCCAAAGAAAGGCAATTCCAAAGAATGTTCAAATGACCACACAATTGCGCTCATCTCACATGCTAGCAAAGTAATGCTCACAATTTTCCAAGCCAGGCTTCAACAGTACGTGAACCATAGACTTCCAGATGTTCAAGCTGGATTTAGAAAAAGCAGAGGAGCCAGAGATCAAATTGTCAACATCTACTGGATCATCAAAAAAGCAAGAGAATACCAGAGAAACATCTACTTCTGCTTTATTGACTATGCCAAAGCCTTTGACTGTGTGGATCAAAACAAACAGTGGAAAATTCTTCAAGAGATGGAATACCAGACCACCTTACCTGCCTCTTGAGAAACGTATATGCAGGTCAAGAAGCAACAGTTAGAACCAGACATGGAACAAATTGGTTCCATGACTGGTTCCAAATTGGGAAAGGAGTATGTCAAGGCTGTATATTGTCACCCTGCTTATTTAACTTAAATGCAGAGTACATCATGAGAAACGCTGGGCTGGGGGAGGCACAAGCTGGAATCAAGATTGCCAGGAGAAATATCAATAACCTCATATATGCAGATGATGCCACCCTTATGGCAGAAAATGAAGAGGAACTAAAGAGCCTCTTGATGAAAGTGAAAGAGGAGAGTGAAAAAGCTGGCTTAAAACTCAGCATTCAGAAAACAAAGATTATGGCATCTGGTCCCATCACTTCATGGCAAATAGATACGGAAACAGCAGAGATAGTGAGATACTTTATTTTTGGAGGCTCCAAAATCACTGCAGATGATGACTGCAGCTATGTAGTTAAAAGACACTTGCTCCTTAGAAGAAAAGCTATGACCAACCTAGACAGCATATTAAAAACAGAGACACTACTTTGCCAACAAAGGTTTATCTAGTCAAAGCTATGGTTTTTCCAGTAGTCATGTATGGAAGTGAGATTTGGACTATAAAGAAAGCTGAGAGCTGAAGAATTGATGCTTCTGAACTGTGGTGTTGGAGAAGACTCTTGAGAGTCCCTTGAACTACAAGGAGACCAAACCAGTCAATCCTAAAGGAAATCAGTCCTGAATATTCATTGTAAGGACTGCTGCTGAAGCTGAAACTCCAATACTTTGGCCTGATGCAAAGAACTGACTCCTTGGAAAAGTTCCGGATGCTGGCAAAGATTGAAGGCAGGCGGAGAAGGGGACTATAGAGGGTAAGATAGTTGGATGGCATCACCAGAGCAAGCTCCTGGAGTTGGTGATGGACTGGAGGCCTGGTGTGCTACAGTTCATAGAATTGCAAAAAGTCGGACATGACTGAGCAACTGAACTGAATATTTCATTGTATACTTATATACCATATTTTCTTTATCTATTCATCATTGGCAGACACTTAGTTTTTGTCCATACATTGGCTATTGTGAATAATGCTCCTATGAACATGCGAGTAGGAACATCTCATTGAGGTCTTGATTTCAATTCTTTTGAAATTATATACCCAGAAGTGAGGTAACTCTCATATGGTAGTTCTATTTTTAATTTCTGAAGGAACCTCCCATACTGTTTTGTATAGTGGCTGCATCAATTTATGTTCCCAACAGTGTACAGATGTTCTTCTTCTGCATGCTTACAAGCATTTGTTCTCTGTTTTGATAAGTCATTTAAACAAGTGTGACATGATACATCATTGAGCTTTCGATTTGCTTTTCCTTGATGATTATTGATGTTAAGCACCTTTTCACGTACTTCTTGACCATTTGTGTGTTGTCTTTGGAAAAATGTCTGTTCAAGTCCTTTGTCCATTTTTAAATCGGGTTACTTTTTAACATTTTTTTGCTATTGAGTTGTGTGAATTTCTTCTTTATTTTGGACATTAACCCCTTAGTGGATATGTGGTTTGCAAATATTTTCTCCCATTCTTTAGGCTGCACTTTTGCCTTGTTGCTGGTTTCCTTTGTTGGGCAGAAGCCTTTTGGTTTGATGTAGTCCTGCTTGTTAAGTTTTTGCCTGGACTTTGGTCAACTTGTTGTCTTGCTCCCTGATTGAGTTTTGCCTGTTTACCTGCCCACTATATCACTCTTTTCTCAAGAAATGAACCATTCTTGCCAGTTACCTTCTCCCAGGTGATTGCTTGCTTGCCTGAATTTGAAAGTCTGACCTTTCCTCAAATATTGTGTGACTATGCTCTGCTAACATTGATAGTTCACCTTTGAACCTCTCTACTTACTTCTTGATGGGAACCTAAAGATAAATAAAGCATTTTACTGTACTAGAGCCATTATAATCTGGTAGAGGGGGTATAGATAATTTTCCAATTCAAATCAAACTGCCCTGCATGTTTTAACAGAAGTATGTAAATTAATAATTTTTTGGACACATAAGAAAACCAATCGTATGGGGAAGATGAGGAAAATTTAGAGGTTCATATAGGAATTACAAATGACACTTGGACTGTTCCTGAAGGATGAATAAAATTATGACATTAGGCAAAGTGAGAAGAGAAAGAAAAATCTGGTGAAAAGAACAAATTGAGTAGTACCTAGCATTGTTCTAATACTTAACTAGGGTGTTGAATATTTGTTTAGTGAATAGATGAATGAATGAAGAAAAGTGTGGGATGAGGAAGAGGGAGTGATCAGAGATGACTCATTGTTGCTAACTTGGTAATGCCAAGACTCAGTGAGACATGGCAGACTGGGGGAGGCGGGGCAGTAGAGGAAGAGAGTTATTTAGCATGTGGTAAATTTGAGGTGTCTGGGCATGTCTTATCTCCTAGAGGTTAAAGCATTCTGATAGCTCAGCTTCAGCATAATTGAGCAGCTCATGGAGGGATGAAAAAGAGTGAAGGGGAGATGATTTGGGGACTTTTATAAAAATCTAGGTTAAAATGACTGTCTAAATTATGGTATGGGGAATATCAATAAGGAAGGAGTGATAAGATTTGCTAATAAAGAATTTTATGAGCATGTAATCTGAAAACAAAGAAAGCCTAGTATAGACTACATATTTGGAGAAGGGAATGGCAACCCACTCCAGTATTCTTGCCTGGAGAATTCTATGGACACAGGAGCCTGCTACATATTTGGAGAAGGGAATGGCAACCCACTCCAGTATTCTTGCCTGGAGAATTCTATGGACACACGAGCCTGGTGGGCTACTGTCTCTGGGGTTGCAAAAAGTTGGACATGACTAAGTGACTAACACAGTAATAATGATTAAAAGGATTTAGAAACCAAATAAGCAAGAATAAAAATCATAAGACTCAGTTTTCCATCCACTCATGACTGCATTTTTTAGAATTATAAGCATGGCTATTGTCTACTTTTCAGCTCCTAGGTGACTAAATAGAACACTATTAAGGAAAAGATGACCAGATCAAGCCTTTACCCATATAAAATAAGGACCTTATATATATATAAAATAAGAACTATTTCAGGGAGATAATTTACATTACTTGTGTTATGTTTTGAATTAAACTGTGATTCAGGTACTTGTTACTTTTCATGGCTTTGGGTTAAAATAATGAAGATAAGCAGGAATTACTGGAAGTTCTGTATTAAATGTAAAACACATGATCTTTAACCAATGAATGAATCAAGAATGAATGTGGCATTTGGTGGATTTTAATGCAAATCAATAGTGAAAAGTAGTGAAAGTATTGTTGTAATAAGCAAAGTTCAAATTATTGAATTCCAGTGTAAGGAAAAACACCAATGATAGCTAAGGTTTTTGTCAATTAGAGGGATTAAGCATTCTGTTATTAAAGTGAAGTTGAATGCCGTCCATTTGTTCATGGAGAAAGCACCAGATCGACTTGGCTCAAGTAGATAACAAGATAAAATCAAATAAATTTGGGGAATCTTTTTAATCTAAACATTTTGTGTTATAGAAGAGATTGCAACAAACATAGGCTTTATCTTCAAAACAAACAAATGAAAAACTTCTGGTCACATGGAGAACCTGAAATATACTCTATTCCATGGCTGGAGAAGTAAAAAGAACAGTTCCATAAACTTGGTGTCATAGGACCTGGTGTGTATCTCTGCACGACCATTCAATGTTTTTGTGACCGAACAAGTATGTGATGCTTATCCTCTTTAGAACATAACTTCTTTACCTATAAAATAAAGGGGAGAAGGTTTGCCCACTGACATTAAATTTATGTAAAAGCACTGTGGGATATAAAGTGTTATGTCAAGCCAGAAGTTCCCAGAAAGCAAAGCCAAAAAATCCCAGAAAGCAAAAGGTTTAACTCTAGAATAAAATTTTGCTTAGAAACCGTATTATCTCATCAGCCAAGATGACCACCATTATATAGCATTAATATTGGACAGAGAGTATATATCTAAGTAAAAATGATAGACCCAAGTTGATTGCAAATACGGAAAGGACAAAGAAGAGTTCCACTTTTTTTTTTTAGTCACATGGTACATGCTTATGAGATACTGTAGATGCTTAGTTTAACAAGGCAAGTTTGAGATTGGAAGTTTTTTTCACTTAGGCAGGACTACTGCTGCTGCTAAGCCGCTTGTCATGTCTGACTCTGTGCGACCCCATAGACGGCAGCCCACTAAGCTCCTCTGTCCCTGGGATTCTCCAGGCAAGAACACTGGAGTGGGTTGCCATTTCCTTCTCCAATGCATGCATGCATGCATGCATGCTAAGTCGCTTCAGTTGTGTCTGACTCTGTGCGACCCCATGGACAGCAGCCCACCAGGCTCCTCTGTCCACAGGATTCTCCAGGACTAAATGGCTATAATTTTTAAAAGGCACACTGATAGCTTTAAAAATATCTGGAAAGGTAGTATAATTGACTGAATCATACAGTTGATTATATAGCTAAACTCTGCTTTAATTGGAGGATGTACTACTTCTGATCATGTGGGTAACAGGAGTAAGTATGTGGGAGAGGAGCCAGAAGACCAGATTCCAGTCTTGTACCATCACTCTCTGAGCTGCTCAGAGTTGATGCCTTCATCTGAGACATGAGATTAATGATAAAGCATTTCTCACAGAGTGGCTGTGAAGATAAAATAAATCAATACAAATTGAGTGTGAACCACAAAACTCTGTTCAACAGACATATTTTGCACCAAAAATATGCCCAGCAGTGTGTTAGTTATTGAGGATACAGTGGTAACTGGGTGTAGCTTGTTCCCTTAAAGAATTCACCATGTAATGGGCTGGGCACCTTTCTGTGCTATCTTGTTGCTATGTAGAAATGCGTGCATAATGATTTGGGAGCGCAGAGGAAGGAGTGTTGAACCCAGAGATATTTTCTAGAGAAATTGAAGATAGAATCATAGTATAAAACAACAAACCAATTTCAGTTAAGATTTAAACTCATAGGCTTAAAGTGGTGAATGATAAAGACATTATTCAAGTTATTTAAATGTGAAATTGAAAATGTGAAATTGAAAATGAAAATAGGAAACTAAAAATTAAACAAATCCAGCATACAAACCATCCCCGTTTACTGGATAAAAAGTAATGCACTGAAATTTTTGATAAGCTGTAAATTTATGAGATAATTTCAAATATTTAAAGAAAAAGCAAAAATGCATACTTCGGACTGGAGAAGAAATATATGGAAACTGAGTAATAATACATGAAATCTTAGTCCATATATTTATTAAATATCTCAGGAGAGACATTCTGTTTTTCCATCTCCATACAAAGGCATAGTGGTTGATGTTGGTATTATGGCCTTAATCTTCGTGTCCATTCCAGGACCCACACTGGTTTTACTTTATTCTTACTCAATAAAGCATGTATCTAAGATGTATATTTGTACTGGATATAAACAACTGATAGAATTAATGACAGAATTTGGTAAGTTTGCCAAATATGCACTACCTAAACAAAAGTAAGCAATTTATTTTCTTTGTCCTAGTAAGACATACCTAGAAATACTATATTACCTTTAGTGATAAAACTGTAAAATAGTTAGAAGTAAACTTACCCAGAGGAGTAGAAGACCTATACAAACAAAAACTGTAAAGCAAACATTGCATAAAGTAATAGATATATTAATTCTTAGATGGGGGAGGCATATAATGAAAATATCAACTTTTCCAAAATTAACATGTATATTTAATGCAATTTCAATGAGAATCCCAACAGATTAATTTCTTAAATGGATAAAATGGTCTTATAGTTCATATAGAAGAATAAATAGCTGAGAATAGTCAATAAAAATGTGAAAAAGAAGGATATGGAGATGTTTTTCATATTAGATAAAACAACACACTATAAACCCTCTAGTCAAATCATTATAAAAATAGATGAATAGATTACTAAATAAGAGAATAATGAAGTTAAATATAAGGAGTTAATATTCAGACATTGTATCTTCAATTTCTTCAAAAGAGAATAAAAATGGATCCCTATCTTATGCTATATACAAAATAAATTTCAGATTAAAGTGTAAAAAGTTAAAAAATATATAAATGATTCAAAAAACATAAAGGTTATGGAAACTTCATTAACCAAGATGAATAACTGATTATGTACAAAGGAAAAAGAAAGCTTTTATCTAATCACTTAAAAGTTGAAAATCTATGTATGGAAAAAAAAAGATAAACATGTGATAGATTTGGGAATATATACAGTCATGGTGATCAATATTTATATAGTTAAGAAAATTTTCAAAACAAAGGTAAACAGCCCAAGAAAAATAGGAAAAGGAGTACGTCAAGGCTGTATATTGTCACCCTGTTTATTTAACTTATATGCAGAGTACATCATGAGAAAAACTGGACTGGAAGAAACACCAGCTGGAATCAAGATTGCCCGGGAGAAATATTAATAACCTCAGATATGCAGATGACACCACCCTTATGGCAGAAAGTGAAGAGGAACTCAAAAGCCTCTTGATGAAAGTGAAAGAGGAAGGTGAAAAAGTTGGCTTAAAGCTCAACATTCAGAAAACGAAGATCATGGCATCCGGTCCCATCACTTCATGGGAAATAGATGAGGAGACAGTGGAAACAGTGTCAGACTTTATTTTTTTGGGCTCCAAAATCACTGCAGATGGTGACTGCAGCCATGAAATTAAAAGACACTTACTCCTTGGAAGGAAAGTTATGACCAACCCAGATAGCATATTCAAAAGCAGAAACATTACTTTGCCAACAAAGTTTCGTCTAGTCAAGGCTATGGTTTTTCCTGTGGTCATGTATGGATGTGAGAGTTGGACTGTGAAGAAGGCTGAGTGCCAAAGAATTGATGCTTTTGAACTGTGGTGTTGGAGAAGACTCTTGAGAGTCCCTTGGACTGCAAGGAGATCCAACCAGTCTATTCTGAAGGAGATCAGCCCTGGGATTTCTTTGGAAGGAATGATGTTAAGCTGAAACTCCAGTACTTTGGCCACCTCATGTGAAGAGTTGACTCATTGGAAAAGACTCTGATGATGGGAGGGATTGGGGGCAGGAGGAGAAGGGAATGACAGAGGATGAGATGGCTGGATGGCATCACTGACTCGATGGATGTGAATCTCAGTGAACTCTGGGAGTTAGTGTTGGACAGGGAGGCCTGGCGTGCTGTGATTCATGGGGTTGCAAAGAGTCGGACACGACTGAGCGACTCATCTGATATGATCTGATGATTTGCAGAAGGGCAAATACAAATGGTCAACAAATGTGAATAGATGCTCTAATCTAAATGTAGAGAAATGGAAATGAAAGTAAAAATGAGATATAACTTCATAATTATTAGAATAACAAAAATTTTGCCTATGTTCTCCTCTAGGAGTTTTATAGTTTCTGGTCTTATGTTGAGATCTTTAATCCATTTTGAGTTTATTTTTGTATATGGTGTTAGAAAGTGTTCTAGTTTCATTCTTTTACAAGTGGTTGACCAGATTTCCCAGCACCACTTGTTAAAGAGATTGTCTTTAATCCACTGTATATTCTTGCCTCCTTTGTCAAAGATAAGGTGTCCATATGTGCGTGGATTTATCTCTGGGCTTTCTATTTTGTTCCATTGATCTATATTTCTGTCTTTGTGCCAGTACCATACTGTCTTGATAACTGTGGCTTTGTAGTAGAGCCTGAAGTCAGGCAGGTTGATTCCTCCAGTTCCATTTTTCTTTCTCAAGATCGCTTTGGCTATTCGAGGTTTTTTTGTATTTCCATACAAATTGTGAAATTATTTGTTCTAGCTCTGTGAAGAATACTGTTGGTAGCTTGATAGGGATTGCATTGAATCTATAAATTGCTTTGGGTAGTATACACATTTTCACTATACTGATTCTTCCAATCCATGAACATGGTATATTTCTCCATCTATTAGTGTCCTCTTTTTTTCTTTCACCAGTGTTTTATAGTTTTCTATATATAGGTCTTTAGTTTCTTTAGGTAGATATATTCCTAAGTATTTTATTCTCTTCGTTGCAATGGTGAATGGAATTGTTTCCTTAATTTCTCTTTCTGTTTTCTCATTATTAGTGTATAGGAATGCAAGGGATTTCTGTGTGTTGATTTTATATCCTGCAACTTTACTATAATCATTGATTAGTTCTAGTAATTTTCTGGTGGAGTCTTTAGGGTTTTCTATGTAGAGGATCATGTCATCTGCAAATAGTGAGAGTTTTACTTCTTCTTTTTCCAATTTGGATTCCTTTTATTTCTTTTTCTGCTCTGATTGCTGTAGCCAAAACTTCCAAAACTATGTTGAATAGTAATGGTGAAAGTGGGCACCCTTGTTTTGTTTCTGACTTTAGAGGAAATGCTTTCAATTTTTCACCATTGAGGATAATGTTTGCTGTGGGTTTGTCATATATAGCTTTTATTATGTTGAGGTATGTTCCTTCTATTCCTGCTTTCTGGAGAGTTTTTATCATAAATGGGTGTTGAATTTTGTCAAAGGCTTTCTCTGCATCTATTGAGATAATCATATGGTTTTTGTTTTTCAATTTATTAATGTGGTGTATTACATTGATTGATTTGCGGATATTGAAGAATCCTTGCATCCCTGGGATAAAGCCCACTTGGTCATGGTGTATGATCTTTTTAATGTGTTGTTGGATTCTGATTGCTAGAATTTTGTTTAGGATTTTTGCATCTATGTTCATCAGTGATATTGGCCTATAGTTTTCTTTTTTTGTGGCATCTTTGTCAGGTTTTGGTATTAGGGTGATGGTGGCCTCATAGAATGAGTTTGGAAGTTTACCTTCCTCTGCAATTTTCTGGAAGAGTTTGAGCAGGATAGGTGTTAGCTCTTCTCTAAATTTTTGGTAGAATTCAGCTGTGAAGCCGTCTGGACCTGGGCTTTTGTTTGCTGGAAGATAGGCAAAACACTCTCTGACATACATCACAGCAGGATCCTCTATGACCCACCTCCCAGAATATTGGAAATAAAAGCAAAAATAAACAAATGGGACCTAATTAAACTTAAAAGCTTCTGCACATCAAAGGAAACTATTAGCAAGGTGAAAAGACAGCCTTCAGAATGGGAGAAAATAATAGCAAATGAAGCAACCGACAAACAACTAATCTCAAAAATATACAAGCAACTCCTACAGCTCAACTCCAGAAAAATAAATGACCCAATCAAAAAATGGGCCAAAGATCTAAATAGACATTTCTCCAAAGAAGACATACAGATGGCTAACAAACACTTGAAAAGATGTTCAACATCACTCTTTATCAGAGAAATGCAAATCAAAACCACTATGAGGTACCATTTCACACCAGTCAGAATGGCTGCGATCCAAAAGTCTACAAATAATAAATGCTGGAGAGGGTGTGGAGAAAAGGAACCCTCTTACACTGTTGGTGGAATGCAAATTAGTACAGCCACTATGGAGAACAGTGTGAGATTCCTTAAAAACTGGAAATAGAACTGCCTTATGATCCAGCAATCCCACTGCTGGGCATACACACTGAGGAAACCAGAAGGGAAAGAGACACGTGTACCCCAATGTTCATCGCAGCACTGTTTATAATAGCCAGGACATGGAAGCAACCTAGATGTCCATCAGCAGATGAATGGATAAGAAAGCTGTGGTACATATACACAATGGAGTATTACTCAGCCATTAAAAAGAATACATTTGAATCAGTTCTAATGAGGTGGATGAAACTGGAGACTATTATACAGAGTGAAGTAAGCCAGAAGGAAAAAACATAAATACAGTATACTAACGCATGTATATGGAATTTAGAAAGATGGTAACGATAACCCTGTGTACGAGACAGCAAAAGAGACACTGATGTATAGAACAGTCTTATGGACTCTGTGGGAGAGGGTGGGAAGATTTGGGAGAATGTCATTGAAACATGTGAAATGTCATGTATGAAACGAGATGCCAGTCCAGGTTCAGTGCACGATGCTGGATGCTTGGGGCTGGTGCGCTGGGAAGGCCCAGGGGATGGTATGGGGAGGTTGGGAGGAGGAGGGTTCAGGATGGGGAGCATGTGATTTTTTTTTAAAAAAATAAAATTAAAAAAAAAAAAAAAAAGAACAAAAAAAAAATTGAAAGATATTAGTGATAGAAATTATTGGTAGGGATGTAGAAAAAAAGGTTATTCATATATTGCTGATGGAAATAGCCACTTTCAGAGGTTGTTTGAAAAAAATTAGAATTGTGGTGTTGGGAATTTATACCATAGAAATAAAAGCACCTATTTATAAGTAAATATTTACTAAGGCATTTTGTCCTGTTGAAAATCAGAAAATAAAGTGTGTGTGTATGCTATATATAATACATGTATCTCCATAGTTTGGAATACTATGTAGCCATTTAAAGAAAATATTACTGTCATAACTTGGAAGAATTTCCATGAGACAGTATTGTGTAAGAAAAGGGAAGTTTAATAATATGGCTCATTTTTGATAAAACAATGACAAGAAAATTATATATATGTATCTGTACATATCTTTCTGTGCACATCTAGGTCTGTATAGGATTATATGAGTAAATAAGAAAAGAATACGCACCAGTTTGCTAACCTAGGTCCCCTGAGGAGCAAGGATGAGGTGCTATTGTAGATGGAGGTTGGAGGAGATGGCTGAAGGATAAGGGGATGTGGGAAGCTGAGTAAAAAGGGAAACTATAAGAAGACTGCCCTTCCCAAAAGTGTGAGCCACATTTATGCTTTTATGTGTGTGTATGTATGCATAATTAAAAACATTAACAAACTAAAGAGGAAATTATCAAAATATGAGTGAGAGAAATGGCACTCACAGGTTATTATAAATTTGCCTACATTTGCAAACAAAGTCATTTATAAATGTTAATATTTTATTTATGTAGCAATTTACTTGTAATCCATCTCAAAATTCAAGCCACAGTTAAGTCACTAATCTGGATAGGGGTTTCCCATATTCTTCATCTCATAGCACATGTTGGAAATGATAATATTTACTTGGAACATTAGGGCTTTGGGGGAGGCTATTTGCAGATTAGATATTATGAGGGTCTCTGCTCTTCTGGAAGCCATGTGCTCTGCTTCCCAGGGCTCTCTAGAGTTTCTCTTCCAGAGAACCACGGAGTTCAGATGCCTGTGTGGCTACTCAGAATGCTGTGATTTCTGTTTTAATGATTGCTTTCTATTTTACTTAACCAGGAATCCTGATGTTACACGTGGATTATATTAGCTCATGCTAAATTTTTAAAACCTGGATTACAAATCTTTATATCCCATAGCCTAGATTTCTCCTCTGGTAACATATTCTCAAAAGAAGCATTGCATAAATGCCAAAGAAAGAGATGTCTGTGGTTCATTCATACTTAATTTTTTAAGAATTAACTTCAGAATTTTATCTTTCCAACTGAACTTATAATTTTACCAAGAACACTGTTATTATAATAAGGGAATCATGTTTGCCAAATGTCTCAGCCAAGATTGTTTTCTACTGTTAATTACAGAAAACCTGACTAAACTGGTTTAATATTGCTCACATAAAAAGAAATCTGGAGGAAGCAACCCAGAGTTGCATTATGAGTTACATGTTTTCAGCAATGTCCTGGGCTCGCTCTTTCTGTTCCACCATCTTCAGCATGTGGCTTCCATCTCTGTGGTCACAATTGGGATTCGCTATGTTCAGAAAGAAGTGGGAGAAGGCAGTGACTACACTTGAAAAGTAAAAACAGTCCCAGAACTTTGCAGCAGACTTTCCTTTATGTATTGTTCACAACCATGTAACATGTCATACTCAACTGCAAGGGAGATCTAAACTTTTAGCTGAATACATGGTAACAAAGGTTTTTTGACCAAACTTTGGATGGCTCCTTTGAGTCCTCTTCTTGACTCGCCCTCAGCTTTGGCTCCCACTCTGTCTTTGGCCTGCCCAGCCCAGTGTTAACAATAAATCCTGCTAAGTCATTTTAGTGAGAATTCCCCCACCTTTGATCTTGGTCACGCTGTTCATCCCCCATCTTTAATGTACAAATCCTTGACTTGTCTTAGCAAGAATCCTATTAGGTTATTTTAGCAGGAATCCTCTTGTCCTTGATGTTTCCTCTCTATAAATTCTTATCCACTGGCCCCTCAACTCTGTTCCTTGCCTGTAGATCCCCAGTTGCCTTTGTTCTTGTTGTTTTTAAAAATTTATTGATTTGGCTGCATGGCACAGGGTCTTCAATCTTTGTTGCAGCATTTGGGATCTAGCTCCCTGACCAGGGATCAAATCCAGCCCCCCCTGCATTGGGAGCATAGAATCTTTGCCACTGGGCCACCTTTGTCTTTGCTGTATTTGGAGTTGAGTTCGATCTCTGTCTCCTACTGCAATATCCCTATTGCTGTAGTTCTGGATTTAAGCTCTTATCATCTGAGGGCTTCCCTGATAGATCAGTTGGTAAAGAATCTGCCTGCAATGCGGGAGCACTGGGTTCAATTCCTGGGTTGGGAAGATCCCTTGGAGAAGGGAAACAAGTGTCAGAATTTTTTCTTTAACAATGGCCAGTCTGAACAGAAAAAGGATTCTGTTAGCTGAGAAGAGAAGAACGGATATGGATAAGCAACTAAGTGCCTGTCACACTAAATGTCTCCTTATTCTAAACTCAAGTCATTTATATTTGAGGAGCAAACATGATATGAAGTTATAAATCCTTGTGAGTTTGGGACTTATATTTAACTTCCATTCTCTTGGTGATATACCAGGTGATACACTATTTACATTCAGTAAAATAAAGCCTATAAAACTTTCTACCTATGTATTTTGCAGTGAAGTTTAATTAGCTAATGGTGATAAAATGATGTGAAGAAAGTTACTGCAAGTACATAAAGCTTTGTTAGATAATGTGTGAGTAATTTCACAAAATCTGGATAACCATCAAGTAATTAAAGGCAAATGCGCTGTCGAGGCAGTTATGTGACTTCCATTAGCGCTCATCAGAGGCTGACACACCCATTGAGGGAGGAGCAGATCTTACGCGGTTCTGAAATGTTTTTTGAAAAATCCTTACTCCTCTTTTAAAATCACTTTCACCATCTGCTGGTAGAAGAATTGAGATGGCTGCCTGTGAACTTAGCAATTAAATGTGCTAATACAGTAGCTGGAGAAAATGACTGTCACACCTGTTTTTAAAAAACAACAACAACAAACAAAACAAAATTCCACTACCACCCCCAAACCAAAAAAACACCATCTGGTCTTCTGTGAAAACCTAACTTCAGATTCTTAAAAACAAACCCAACTACATTTTCAGGTATTATTATGGATACTGAAAATGTAGTCATTTTATCCCAGTTAATTTCTCAAAAAATTGGCATTTCAAGGCAGAGAGTCATCAAACCAATATTACTGTGTGTTTTTCTTCCTCTTTTTGGATTTCAAGAAGACGGAGGAAGGGACAAAAAACAACTGTGAGAGAGTTGTTTAATTTTGCTTTGTCAGTGAACTCCTTACTCCACCTACAAAAGACAAGCATTTGTTTCTATTGAAGACATATTAGTTGTTGAAGATGAGCATGTATAAAGCTGATAAGGGAATACATAGCAAAAGAATTCTTTTTTTTTAACAAAAGAATCTAGTGAGACAAGATGCAATAAAATGGAATATTTTGACCCTGACAGGGGTTCCTGAAAACCTTTGGAAAGTGTAGGACAAAAGTATTAGGGGAAAAAAAAAACCAAAAACTAACTAGTCTTCATAAATTAGTAGGCCACTAGAATCTAATTTTCTGATAATTGTTATTCATGTCTTAGTATCTGCCACTAAATCTCATGCTCTCATCTTAACAGAGAAATTGTGGTTGAGACTAAATTAAAATGTTTGTACATATTATTGGGCTATTTAAATTTTAAAATCACTAAAATTACATCATTAAATTTGGGACATTAAGAGGACTTCCTGGCACCAAGAAAATTGATATAAATAAAATCACTACATGCTCTTGTTGATTCATGGTTCAATCATATCCACTGCTCCAATGTCCAGTGTGAGAACCATGTAATGCTGTACGTTAAGCAGTTCCTTCCAGAAAAAGTCAATCCAGCTCTTGACTATGTATTAAAGTTAATTTAATACACATTTTAATTAAATTTAATCTTTCTAGAAACATCTATTGTATGAAGGTAAACATAGGGTAATAATATTATTATTATTTGGTCTAAATAATGTAGTTAACATATGTGCCCAATCAATATTAATATTTTATCTAAATTAAGCAATAAATATCAGCTAGTAAGTTCATAATCCAGTTATTGTATTACTCTAATAATATGGGTCTTTAAGACACTATTTTTTAGTAAAACTAATATTATTTCCAGGTATTGTAGTCTACTCTCAATACAAGACCCTCAAAATACCTTTTACTGGGATGATGGTGTGTGTGTGTGTGTGTGTGTGTGTGTGTGTGTGTGTGTGTGTGTGTGTATTCAGGGAGGGTTATATTACCCTGGTACTTGTGAGCTTCTAAGAATTATACAATGAATGAAGACTTCAAGTTAATAAATCTTTTCTCTGGTTTAATGATTTCATGTAGGTCAACAAACCCTGAAATAAGGCTTGCTCTGAGAAAAAGTTCAAGTGGAAATATCTGTGTAGTAATGTAATAGCTAGACATTTTTTTGGGGGGGGTTCTGTTCCAGTTTCTAACATTAAAAGTTACCAAATGTCATTTATGTACATGAGTTTCCCATTTTGCAACAAACTGAAATTACATTTAACACTGTAGTAAGTAGCTCACCCAAAGAGAATTAAGTATGATTTGGAGGAAGTTTTAGAAAGGATGTTGATTATGTTCTCCACCCACTTTGCTCCCCACAATCACAGTGTTTTTTCAGCTCAATCTACTTCACCTACATATCTCCAAGCAATATTACCAAAGGTATTTTTCCATTGTGTATAAAATTCCCCTACCAAGGGTGCTGACAGATGAGCTGGGTCAGGAGAAGACACTGATGCCCCGAGACTGCCCTTCAGTGGTAAGGCTGGAGAAATGGGCAGCCATGGCCTCATTGGTGGCATTTGAGACACCTCACAGATGCTGGGCCCCGAGAATGTGCAATGAAATGACACATGCAGGCTGCGTGGCCTTGGACCTCGGCAGACGTGCATTTGGAGCCCCGGAGTTCTAGCCCAGAAGCCCTTGTGACTACCCGTGGCTCTTGAGGCTGCCGGAAGGCTGCAGATTTCTGGCCCACACATGCGCAGTTCCCTCCCAATTCTGTCCTTAGGCACTTCCTCCCCTGGTAAGCATTCAGGCCACAGACAGTTCATACACCTGGACAGTCCACTGAGGCGAGACACCTCATATTGGGGTGAAGACTGCTGGGGAGACCTTGAGGAGGATTGGTGTTTGTACGAAAGGTGGAATGAGCCAGGCCCTTATAGATGAGTCTGGGAGGAAGAGTCTCTGGGAGGGGTCTCCCAGGTGTTTTTCATCCTACGAATCCCCTATGGGCCCTTGTAATATCCTAAGGTCCGGTGACTGGACTTTCTTTGGGAAGATTGCTCATGGCTTCAGTACCTTCACCTGATTCACCTTTTCTGGGTTGTTTTTGCTCCTGGGCACTACCCAACCCATCCTCTCCTCTTCCTTCATCAGGACCCAAAAAGGAAAAGAGAAAGAAAATCTTATAAGGTTAAAATAGATACACATAGGAAAAATATTGGTTGACTGTGATAAAATTTATACTATACATGAGATGCCTCTTGTTTTCTAAGCAATTAACTTGAATTTAGATTTATATATTACTGACTCCAAGGGCTACTTTGGAGAGTATTCCATTCTCCCCTTCCACTCCTCCAGAAAAAAAAGAAAAAGTAAATGTTCTCTCTGGAGTCTTGAGTGGACTTTTTGAAAACCTTTATTAGTCCCCATCAGTAGCTCTGCAGTTGCCTTAAAATTAATCCTGTAACTTCAGTGTCACCCCTAAACTCTCTTCTAAACCTTTGCATGCATGCATGCTAAGTTGCTTCAGTTGTGTCCAACTCTTTGTAACCCTGTGGACTGTAGCCCACCAGGCTCCTCTGTCCGTGAGATTCTGCAGGCAAAAATACTGGAGTGGGTTGCCATGCATCCCAGGGCATCTTCCCAACCCACGGATCAAACCTGTGTCTCCTGCAACTCCTGCATTGCAAGTGGATTCTTTACCACTGAGCCACCAGGGAAAGTCTCTCTAAACCCTTATTTCTAAATAAATTCAGGTAAGGGTAGATCTAAGAAAGTATGTTCTATTTTAATATATTTTTTAGAAAATGTGCATACAGTGACTTGTCATCAGTGAAATACCTATATCTGTGACTGATTGTGTGATACACTGTTCTGTCCTCCATGTCCCTGTGATTCTGAAAGCACATAACTCAGACAGAGACTTGAACCTGCTCTTTTAATTGAAATAGCACACCTGTTTATGAAGCTCAGGTTTTTTATGTCTGGACTCAGAAAGAATTCAATGAGGGACAAAGTGATAGGTAAACAGTGGATTAATTTAGGGAGATACACTTTCTATAGAGAGAAAGCAGTCCCTCTCAAAAGGCGAGAATGGCCTCAGGGCACAGGGTCATCTGAAAAAGGGAGAACACCCCTAATATAAGAGGAGGTAGTTTTCAATGGGCTGGATGACTCCATAGGCCAGTGGGAGGATTATCCTGATTAATTTGGGGAAGGAACAGGGATTTCCAGGAAGTTGAATCTTCTGCCATGTTGGACCTAGTTGATTCTAACCAGTTTATGTCGCATTCTCAGCTGCTATGTCATTCTTTTAAAGCTTGTGTCCTGCCCCTTTCCCTACTGTTTCAGTACTACATTGGTTCAACTATGCCCTTGTATTTTGCTGGGTAAAGTACTTCCAGTTTAAGGAAGACATTGACACAGGTTCCCCAATAATATAGAAGTCATGAAGCTGTTATATCCTGTGTGTTGTTAACAGCGTACTAACTGAAGTCACTGCTTATTAATCATACATATTTGTGAGTGTGTGTATGTGTAGGCTAAAAATCCCATGGATATGTAGCAAATAAACTAGGATGTAAGCTAAAAGAACTGTGAATTCTTAGTAAGAGATTGGCAGTTGTTATTAATCTCAAGGTAAAGCTGAATCATAGCTGCACTTAATTTGTGCTTATTTTACAATGTAATTTTGGTGAAATTATACCTCTTTTGAATTACTGTTGCTCAACTATTTTCCTGACTTGAAAGGTGTTACTAACTTGTACCTGTTTTTCAATGGAGTAGTATCTTGCATTTAACTTATTGTTACTAATACTTGTAATTCAATTGAAATAACCACATGAAAAATAGATTAGTTGAGTGGTGGTAATACAAAGATGCCAAAGTTGGCAAGGTTGGTAATACAAAGGTGGCAAGAATACACAGAAGAACTATACAAAAAAGATCTTCATGACCCAGATAAGCAAGATGGTGTGATCACTCACCTAGAACCAGTCATCCTGGAGTTCGAAGTCAGTGGGCCTTAGGAAGCATCACTATAAGCAAAGCTAGTGGAGGTCATGGAATTCAAGCTGAGCTATTTCAAATCTTAAAAGATGATACTGTGAAAGTGCTGCACTCAATATGCTAGCAAATTTGGAAAACTCAGCAGTGACCATGGGACTGGAAAAGGTCAGTTTTCATTCCAATCCCAAAGAAAGGCAATGCCAAAGAATGTTCAAACTATCTCACAATTGCACTCATCTCACATGCTAGTAAAGTAATGCTCAAAATTCTCCAAGCCAGGCTTCAACAGTACATGAACCATGAACTTCCAGATGTTCAAGCTGGTTTTGGAAAAAGCAGAGGAACCAGTAATCAAATTGCCAATATCCGCTGGATCATTGAAAAAGCGAGAGTCCAGAAAAACATCTATTTCTGCTTTATTAACTATGTCAAAGCCATTGACTATGTAGATCACAACAATCTATGGAAAATTCTTCAAGAGATGGGAATACCAGAGCACCTTACCTGCCTTCTGAGAAATCTGTATGCAGGTCAATAAGCAACAGTTAGAAGTGGAGATGGAACAATGGACTGGTTCCAAATTGGGAAAGGAGTACGTCAAGGCTGTATATTGTCACCCTGCTTATTTAACCTCTATGCAGAGTACATCATGCAAAATGCCAGGCTGGATGAAGCACAAGCTGGAATCAAGATGCTGGGAGAAATATCAATAACCTCAGATAAGCAGATGACACCACCCTAATGGCAGAAAGGGAAGAGGAACTGAAGAGCCTCCTGTTGAAAGTGAAAGAGGAGAGTGAAAAATCTGGCTTACAACTCAACATTCAGAAAACAAAGATCATGGCATCTGGTCCCATCACTTCATGCCAAATAGATGGGGAAACAATGGAAGCAGTGACGAACTTTATTTCTTGAGGCTCCAAAACCACTTCAGATGGTAACTGCAGCCATGAAATTAAAGACACTTCTTCCTTGAAAGAAAAGCTGTGACCAACCTAGAAAGCATATTAAAAATCATGTCTCTACATTATTTTGCCAGCAAAGATCTGTCTAGTCTAAGCTATGGTTTTTCCAGTAGTCATGTATGGATGTGAGAGTTGGACTATAAAGAAAGCTGAGTGCCGAAGAATTGATGCTTTTGAATTGTGGCACTGGAGAAGACTCTTGTGAGTGCTTTGGACAGCAAGGAGATATAACCAGTCAATCCTAAAGGAACTCAGTCCTGAATATTCATTGGAAAGAGTGATGCTGAAGCTGAAACTGCAATACTTTGGCCACCTGATGTGAAGAACTAACTCATTGGAAAAGACCCTGATGCTAGCAAAGAAGGCAGGAGGAGAAGGGGACGACAGAGGCTAAGATTGTTTGATGGCATCACCAACTCTATGGATATGAGTTTGAGCAAGCTCCAGGAGTTGGTGATGAACAGGGAAGCCTGGTGTGCTGCAGTCCATGGGTTCGCAAAGAATCGGACAAGACTGAACGACTAAACTGAACTCAATACAAAGTTACAGGTCTTTTTTAAGGGGAGTGCCATTTTTTTCTTTGAAAAGTGCAAGCATGCAATGCCTTTGCATAGTGCTTTCAGATTTGGGCAATGTTTTCTCAGGACACTGGAATAGCTAAGTCTTTACTTAATATTTCTCTAATTTCCAGAAGAGCCTTATTGCTTCATGGAGGAAATGATAAACATGAACAGGAGATTGGATGAAGAGACACTGTATAGTTTTGCTTTGGGTGAATGTGCTTTATTATTGACTCAGAATAAAATGACATACTTAAAAACTGGTCTTGGTTTTCTGGGCTACTTTGACAGATTTCTATTTTTACAAACTGTAAAGGAGGAGAAATTGTCTTAAAAAAGGTCATCTTGAGAGCAAAACCAAAAACACTTGTCTTAGGCAGACGCTTTACTATCTGAACCACCAGGGAAGTCTTTTATGGCCACATAAATAATCAAATATATTTGGAAACATTTAGTCAGGGAGTATGCCTGATTCTGAGACTTGTAAATGATTTTTCTCAAAGTCTTATCTATGTCATAACTTTCCCACAGCTTCAGATATACAATTTTTTAAGGCAATGAAAAGAATCCTAAAGATTAACAAAAAACAAATTGGAAACCTGGTAGTGAACGAAACTTAGGTCCACTTATTCATGAGCAGTAAAGCCAATCTACTGACACCTAGTTGAGGAGAAGGAAAGTGCAGCGTCAGTATAAGGTGCCATACAGAGTCCAGGACAGGTAGCGACCAAAAACCCCAAACTCCCCAACGAGTTTCAGGAAAGCATTTTTAAAGGTCAGATGAGGGAGGGGAGTCTCAGCATTTGTGAATCACCTAGTGCACAATTCTCTGACTGGTTGAAGGTGAGGTAACAGAGCTGGGATTTCTTTGGAAGGAATGATGCTAAAGCTGCAACTCCAGTACTTTGGCCACCTCATGCGAAGAGTTGACTCATTGGAAAAGACTCTGATGCTGGGAGGGATTGGGGGCAGGAGGAGAAGGGGACGACAGAGGATGAGATGGCTGGATGGTATCACTGACTCGATGGACGTGAGTCTGAGTGAACTCCAGGAGTTGGTGATGGACAGGGAGGCCTGGCGTGCTGTGATTCATGGGGTCGCAAAGAGTCGGACACAACTGAGCGACTGAACTGAACTGAACTGTACAGAGCCTTGTCACTGGGGGATTAGTATTATTAGTCCTCAGGCTCCCATAGGCCTGGGGCTGTGTGGTCATGGTCATTAAGTAGTTAATATCTGCTATTTGGTGGAGATTTTAGCATCTGTAAAACAACTCGAGAAGTGTGCATAAGATATTATTATCTAGGTAATATAGATCATGACATCTGGTCTCATCACTTTATGGTAAATAGATGGGGAAACAACGGAAACAGCGACAGATTTTATTTTCTTCAGCTCCAAAATCCTGTGGATGGTGACTGAAGCCATGAAATTAAAAGACACTTGCTTCCTGGCAGAAAACCTATGACAAACCTAGATAGTGTATTACAAAGCAGAGATATACTTTTCCAACAAAGGTCCATGTAGTCAAAGCTGTGGATTTTCCAGTAGTCATGTATGGATGTGAGAGTTGGATCATAAAGAAGGCTGAGCGCTGAAGAATTAATGCTTTTGAACTGTGGTGTTGGAGAAGACTCTTGAGAGTCGCTTGGACTGCAAGGAGATTCAACCAGTCAATCCTAAAGGAAATCAATCCTGAATATTCATTGGAAGGACTGAAGCTGAAGCTCCAATACTTTGGCCACCTGATGCAGAGAGCCGACTCTTTAGAAAAGACCCTGTTGCTGGGAAAGATTGAAGGCAGGGGGAAAAGGGGACAGCAGAGGATGAGATGGTTGGATGGCATCACCAACTTAATGGACATGAGTTTGAGCAAACTCTGGGAGATAGTGAAGGACAGGGAAGCCTGATGTGCTGCAGTCCAGAGGATATGGGGGAAGGGTCTGTCCCAGGAAGGCCCCTTCAGGTCCTGCTCAGTTAGAAAATCTTGGTGTGGATACATGAATATGTGGATTTAAAAAGCTGCCTGCCATATCAGTAAACAAAGGATGTTGCAGATTCAATCCACTACACCTGCCCCTCCCCCCAGGGCGAGCCCTAAGGGAACTCTGGATGGAGACCAAGGGGCTGCAGCCACCCCCAAGGGTGCATTCTCAGGGGACTCAGAATGGAAAGAACAGGATACTGGCCCCAGATGGCCAAATTTTTTGAAAGTGAAAGTGTTAGTTGCTCAGTGCATGGAATTCTCTAGGCATGGATACTGGAGTGGGTTGCCATTCCCTTTTCCGGGGGATCTTCCTGACCCAGGGATTGAATCCCGGTCTCCTGCATTGCAGGCTGATTCTTTACTTTCTGAGCCACTAGGGAAGCCTGAGATAGTTAAGGAGAATATCAAAGGAATGATGTTAGTGAGCCCAGATTCTTTTATCTTCCCATACGTAGAAAAGTGCTAAATTCATTAACATGAGATGTCTGGTTTTCTTTAATTAACAGTAATCTGTTGATGTTCTGACCATTTAGTCTGTTGCAAAAACATTCATATCCTGGGTCTTCCCTTACCTGGTCAGAGCAGTCCCTCTCGGCTGGTCTGAGAGGCTGCCTCCCAGGCTTGACCTAGAAAGTCCGCCAAATAAAACGTAATTCTCAACTTTTATGTTGTGTATTTTTTTGTTTTTTAGTCATCCAGTGTATCATCCAATGTATTTATGTAGAAATATTCTGTAAATAATAAAATGTAAGCATTGTATTTCTGAAAGCCTGTTTCCAATGAGCTTGTCTTTGTCAGTTCTTGGAGTTTTTGTGTTGATCCCAGGAAGATAAGGATTTAGGTACTGAAAATCTAGGAAAGAATATATTAATTTGAATTAATTAAAAAATCTTGAACATAACAATAAGAGATAAAAATCTAAAACCTCAGGATGGGGCATGCAAAATAATAGTAGAGAAAACTGATAAAAACCTTTCATATTTAATATTTTATTTTTATAGTCTATTTCCCTGCTGAACATCTCATAGCTTCTTCATTATTACCTAATAGATAAAAATAATTATCTAATGAAAGCACTGAAATATAGATTGACATTATGGACATTTTTACCTTAAGAGAGTCTGCGGTGGAAAATGATCAGCATAGATATCTGTCTTGGTTCTATCTGCCCTCTTCCTGTCAATCATCACCTGGATAAATGGTCACATTTGCAGAGACTTGGTACTAGTCATGTGTGTCCAAGAAAAAAATCAGAAAAAATGTGGCAGTAGCGATGAGAAATACATTCTTTGGCAATTCATTTTCCTCACCACTTAGCCACCATTAACACCAGGAAGAATTCAAATTGCTACCCTGGGTTTAGCTGTCTTGGGTTATTACATTACTTAAAGTCCTTTGCATTTTTTCTCAAATGTGTATTAAGCTATATTTAACTTATTTTTTTCTTCTTATGAGGTGAATATTACAGGTTACAGAAATCTGACTGAAGCCTTAAATGTTGACTAACAAATTTCATTAATAAGTGCAAATAGTGATTAGTTTGGCAGAGTTGTTAATCATGAATTCCAAGAATGGAGACCTGGTTGGCGGGGGGAACATTTATTTGGAGTTTGTTAGGGCTGTAGCCCCGGAGAAGGCAATGGCACCCCACTCCAGTACTCTTGCCTGGAAAATCCCATGGACGGAGGAGCCTGGTGGGCTGCAGTCCATCGGGTCGCTAAGAGTCGGACACGACTGAAGCGACTTAGCAGCAGCAGCAGGGCTGTAGCCCAGCAGACACAGATACAAGATGTGCTTGAATTGTGTGCTGCTGGACCACAAGTGGGAGGAGATTATAAAGTAAGACACCTGCAAGGTTATGTAAATTGTTTGTCAAGAATTAGGATTGGAACAGATGAGAAGTAATAGTGCTTGTTAAGAAACAAGTGGTTGGGAGAGGGGGGGCACATAGTATTTCAAGGCGGAAGCCCTGTGTGTCTCCCTTTGCCTGGCCAAGTAATAAAGCTATCCTTTTCAACTTCACCTAAAACTCTGTCTCTGAGACTCGATTTGGGACCAGAGTGCAGAGAGACTGAGCTTTTGGTGGCAGCAGGAGCTAAGATTTCTGGAGTCCTACTAACATCACTGTGTGTATGTTCTCAGTTGCTCAGTCATGTCTGATTCTTTTGTGACCCCATGGACGGTAGCCCACCAGGCTCCTCTGTCCATGGAATTTTCCAGGCAAGAATACTGGAGTGGGCTATCATGTACTCCTCCAGGGGATTTTCCTGACCCAGGGATCAAACCCACGTCTCTTGAGTCTCTTGCATTGGCAGGCAGATTTTTTACCACTGTGCCACTGCTATCACTAAGACAATAATAAATAACACTTAACATAAATCATGTTTCATCTGCTAAAATATCATAAAGTAAATTAGGACCTGGAGGAAAAACAAGACTATCAAGGAGTGTCACTCCTTGTTGCAGATGTGGAAGCTCCTGCCTCCATTAAACCATTAATATCTCTGTTTTCAACTCTGGGCTCTTTCTTTGGTCTTGAAGCTGGGAAAGCACAGGTCTTGTAGGCCTTCAAGATGCAGCCCAATAATTGGCAGAGCAGCCAGAGACTGAGGAAACTCCTGTGAGTGGCAGGATGTGGGGAAATACAAGACGGGATGGAAAGAGGTGGGGGTGGTCCACCAGCATGTGGGGCCGGAAAGTTGTAGGTGTGAACCTGGGCTGGCCATCCGTGAACATAGGGCCTGCTTCACCTACACCAGACGCATATTGACTTACCTTCCTAGTGCATGCATCTGTGCTCAGTTGTGTCCAACTCTACGATCCATGGACTGCAGCCCACTAGACTCCTCTGTCATGGAATTTCCCAGGGAAGAATGCTGGAGTAGGTTGTCATTTCCTATTCCAGGGTGTCTTCCCGACTCAGGGGTTGAACTCACATCTTCTGTGTCTCCTGCATTGGGAGGTGGATTCTTTACCACTGCCACCTGGGAAGTCGAGTATTCACTCCAGACCCAGCTGGTGATTGTTTGTAATCAAAGAGATGGTGAGGAGCATGCCTCTCTCCTGGTTTCTGTGATAACTAATGAGCCTACCTGATGTAGATTTCCCTATAACTGGTAATTTCCTCTTTCCCCCTTCCCCAGGGGCCAAGACTGGCTCCATGTCCTGCTGGCCATTTGCAGCATATAATGGCGTGTCACTCCAGGACCTTGCTTCAGATGTGTAAGCTCCCCGATACATTAAACCATTGATTTCTCTGTTGCTGGAAAAAAAAAGAAAAAGATTGGTTAGGTTTTGAAAAGTTTACATAGTTGGGAAGATTGTGGGTGGAGGAGGGCTTTGGAACTACAAGGTTGCAGCTAGCAGCTACTAGCAAATTCTGTTTTGAAAATGGCTGATAGTGTCCTCAAGTTTGATTTAGTTTAAAAAAGTCAAGTTCTCAGTGATACTGGAACATGTCTGAAACCATATCCACAGGTGGCCACCTGGCTCCATTTTGGATGCCTGAACTTTCATGAACCTTACTTCATTTTGATTTTTAAGTGATCTTAAATATGTCACCAGAAGTATGCCTTATTTGATAATTCCAGCGTTTGAAACTGGGTTGGTGATTATGTAATCAGGATCCTAGGGGTGTGGCTTATTTTGAAGTAGGAGAGTTGGTGAAGGACTGTTTAGAGTCACGATGGATGACAAAATTGGGACAGCAGAGACGCAGCAAGGTGATGAGAAAGTGGTCTGGCCATAACTCTGGCTATGTGACCTTCAACAAGTAGCTTAAGTTTTAAGTCAGTTAACTGACTCTGGGTCTCAGTTTTTCCCTTTGTAACACAAGGGGGGTATAAATGTTTGCTGGGATCCCTTTTATTTCTAACATTCTATGAGTTGGGAGCCTGAGAGTTCTGACTACAGCAGCAGGATCAATTTGGGGAGGCAGACAGTGGAGAATACTTGCTGTTCAGGATCCATTTATCTTCAAGCTGTATAAGTGGAGGTAGTCCCTGTGTCCTGTTTGAGGAAGATTTCCTTATTTTCTTTAGACAGTTTTTGACCACATATAGAGTCTAGCTTTTATTAGACATTAAGAATACCAGGGTTTATTTTTGCCTCTGCAGTTGTAGCTTTAGCTAAATTTTGCTTGACCATCTGAAAAACAGTAATATAATCTCTTTCTTTTGTTCAGATGTGTTTTTTACAGTCTTAGACTCAAAATTAAAGCCAGGCAGGTAGCACCTGATGTAACTCTATAGTTTGTGATATGACTTACCTCCCCATTGCTTCTCAGCCTTCCACAACCCAGTAGTGAAATTGAAATCAGTTATTACAAGAGACACTTAGCCCAGAGACTCCTCTACTACTAAATAATACTTCTAAAATATAATATATATATTCTTATATATTATATATAATATAATAATACTCCTCTACTTCTAAATAATACTTAAAATATAATATATATATTATTATATATTATATATATATAATGTATAATATAATAATACTTCTAAAATAAGAAAAGCCAAACTATAAAAATGCATTTAAGCTGGAATATGTTGGCAACAAATGTTTTTTCTGTTGTAAAACCATAAATCACTCACAGGGAAATAATAAAAAATTAAGTAGCATTTTATCAGGACTTTGCAGCCTATTTTCAAATAGGTATTTACTTTACATAATAGGCAGTATTTTGAGAAAAGTGAATATAATGTGTGTATTATATGTACATACATTTCATATTTTATGTTTTTATTTAACATATTTTTCATATGCCAAGTCCTTTTCCAAGCATCTTAGAAAAGTTAATCTATTTAATGATTATTGCAGGTATGAAACTCTGTGCCAATGCACTTATTCATGAATTTACCAGCTAATTTTTTCCATGAAATATTTAAAATTTTAACTTATATTCACCTCCTAGCTTTCCTGAGTATATTCTAGTATATAGTACAGGTACAAAATATAAATTATAAGTATAAACTATCAGAATAAATATTAAGAGGAAAGAGGCATTATAAATATCGACACAGTTACATATTACTTTCAAGATTTCCTTTACTGACAGTCCTTCCAGAACCCAGGAATGAAACTATGACACAATTTTAGCTTGGTGAATTGATTTCCTGACTTATTTTGAAATTCATAGTACATGCTTCAGGGTCATGTGGAGAAAGAAAAAAAAGGATAAAGTATGCTTCCTTTGTGACACATGTTCACTGTTCTCTTTCCTTCAGTGCCCTTCATCTCCTTTCCCTCTGTAGTTTTGTTTTCCAGACAAAGTTGCCAAGGCTTTCCCCTGTGGTTCTGAGCTTTCTCTCCTCTTTCCGATGGTTCATTTAATTTTCATCTCACAACCAGTGGTCAGTTGTCTAATTGGAGCCACCATATTTATGCATACCTGTGCACATTTATTGCAGACATGGGCATCCACTTTTTGTTTATTCATAGTTTTCAGTCTAAATGGTGTTCTAAGTGGGAATAGTCCAAATTGCTGATATTTTTCTTTTTAAAATATTAGACTTCTTTTATTTTAACCATTAAAAAAAACCTTTCTAGAATGGATGTTTGCCTATAAAAAAAACCCCCACAAAATTTAACCTCTTGGTAAGATCATTTTTTTAAATTAAAGTATAGTTGATTTATAATGTTGTGTTAGTTCCTGCTGTACAGCAAAGTGCATCAGTTATACACACACATATATCCACTCTCTAGATTTTATTCCCATATAGGTCATTACAGCGGAGAAGGCGATGGCACCCAACTCCAGTACTCTTGCCTGGAAAATCCCAGGGACGGAGGAGCCTGGTAGGCTGCAGTCCATGGGGTTGTGAAGAGTCAGACACGACTGATCAATTTCACTTTCACTTTCACTTTCATGCATTGGAGAAGGAAATGGCAACCCACTCCAGTGTTCTTTCCTGGAGAATCCCAGGGACGGGGGGCCTGGTGGGCTGCTCTCTATGGGGTCGCACAGAGTCGGACACGACTGAAGTGACTTAGCAGCAGCAGCAGCAGCAGCAGGTCATTACAGAGTAGTGAATAGAGTTCCTCGTACTATTCAGTAGGTTCTAGTTTGTTATCTATTCTGTATATAGCAGTGTATATATATCAATCCCAATCCCCCAATTTATCCCTCCATTCCTCCTTTCCTCACTGGTAACCACAAGTTTGCTTTCTACATCTGTGACTCACTTCTGCTTTATAAATAGGTTCATTTGTACAACTTCTTTAGGTTCCACATATAAGCAATATCATATTTTGTCTGTGTCTGACTTCACTCAGTGTGACAATCTCTAGGTCCATCCATGTCACTACAAATGACATTGTTTTGTTCTTTTTTATGGCTAAATAATATTCTATCATATATATGTATCACGTCTTCTTTATCCATTCCTTCATGGATGGACATTTCAGTTGCTTTCATGTCTTGACTGTTGCAAATAGTGCTACAGTGAACATTGGGATGCCTGTATCCTTTCAAATTATGTTTTTCTGTGGATATATGCCCATGAGTGGGATTACTGGATCATATGGTAACTCTACTTTTAGTTTTTTAAGGAATCTCCATAGTATTCTCCCTAGTGGCTATACCAATTTTTTCATTTTAATTAGTCCTTCAAGTGATTGGATGAAGGCAACCCATGTTAGCAAGGACAATCTGCTTTACTCAGTCTACTGTTTCAAATGTGTTTATTGTTATTGTTTAGTTGCTAAGTTGTGTCTGACTCTTTTGCCACCCAATGGACAGTAGCCCACCAAGCTCCTCTGTCCGTGGGATTTCCCAGGCAAGAATACTAGAATGGGTTTCAGTTTCCTTTCCCAGGGGGTTTTCCTGATGCAGGGATCGAGACTGGGTCTCCTGTGACCCAGTCAAGTTGATGTAAAATTAACCATCACAAGTGATAAGCAGTAAATGATAGTAAGACAGAGAGGAACTACTTAAATAGGATAATTTGGCTTGGGTGGGGAGATGATGATTAAAGTAAGACAGAATGCTGAGTAGGACTCAGCAATGGGGAGAGGCACTTACTGACCTCTGCTCCTCTCCTGTATGGGTTTAATAGGAATGTGGGCTATAGAGCTAAGATGTCACAGCTATTGTATTTGCATAAAAATATATATACAGTTTTACTAAGAATTACAATGTAAACATCCAAAAACTACCAGCCACATCAATAAATGGATCATTTACAACACTCTTGAGCTCCCCATGATTACAATAAATTCTCTCCCCAGGGAGAGACCAGCATCCTGCCATTGTGAAAATCATTTGCTTGCTTTTTATAATTTTTAAAATTTACAGACACATCATGAAATGATATAACTTGTTCTGCCAAGTTTTGTATTTTATATGAATCAAACCATTCTGAATATATTAATCAATCTTTAAAGTGACCTTCCCTGTCTCTGATTGTCTTATTTCCAAGGTCTTCTGGGGTGTCACACTATTGCCCCCATATATTTCTGTGGACAAAATTTCCTCTAGTCGATTTCTCCAGCTTTCAGATTTGTAACTGTTTGTATTAGAAGTTGTTTGCATTAAGGTTATGCTTCCTTCAGATCTCAAATATAAGGGACTGCCTAAACTTTTAATCTTGGCTTTGATGCTTATTAGCTGTGTGCCTGTGCGCTCAGTTGATAAGTTGTGTCTGACTCTTTGTGACCCCATGGACTGTAGCCCACCAGGCTCCTCTGTCCATGGGATTTCCCAGGCAAGCTTACTGGAGTGGGTTGCTATTTCCTCTTCCAAGGGATTTTCCCAACCCAGGGCTTGAACCCACATCTTCTGCGTCTTTGCATTGGCCTGTGAATTCTTTATCACTGAGCCACCTGGGAAGCCCTATTAGCTGTGTAATCTTGTGTAAGTTTCTTATCCTCTGCTCTGTGTAATGGGGATAATAATGCTATGGACTTGTGAAGATAGAAAATAATACATGTAAGGTGTTTACTGCCATGTCTGTTGAATACCGCTCAGTGACTCTTAGCGTTTACTATAACAGTGAGGGGTTTTGTGAAGATTAAATTTGAAACTGTTGCTGCTAACATGTAATAGGTACTCTGTCATTCTTGGTATCATTTCTCTGTTTTTTTTCCTTTGAGGTGTGTGGCTGCTTGCCAGATATTTGTGATTTCTATGTCATGAAACTTCCCTGGTGGGCTCAGACGGCAAAGCATCTGCCTACAATGCGGGAAACCCAGGGTCAGTCCCTGGGTTGGGAAGATCCTCTGGAGAGGGAAATGGTGACCCACTCCAGTACTCTTGCCTGGAAAATCCCATGGACAGAGGAGCGTGGTAGGCTACCGTCCATGGGGTCACAAAGAGTTGGACATGACTGAGCGACTTCACTTTCACTTTTCATGTCATGAAAAGTATAATGCACTAATGCTATCATCTCTATACCAAGGAGACTGGGAAAATCTTGGCTTACAGGAATCAGAAAATTCATCCTCGAAGAGCATATATTGCTGGTTAAATTTTTGAAGACAGTGAGTGAGAGTGTTAGTTGCTCTGATGTGTCCGACTCTTTGTGACCCCACAGACTAGCTCACCAGGATCCTCTGTCCATAGAATTCTACAGGAAAAATACTGGAGTGAGTTGCCATTTCCTTCTCCAGGAGACCTTCTCAACCCAGGGATAGAACATGGATCTCCTGCACTGCAGGAGGATTTCTGAAGGATGGGTGAAAACTGGCTCATTGAACCGAGGTGGGGTTTTCTATGAACAGAATGGTAATTGGACATGCAAATTTTTAGAAAGGAAACATTACCTGTTCCTTTGAACATCATTGTTTTTCAGTTGCTGTAGAGAAGCTCGTGATGAAAGAGGTGACCAAGTTCTTAATTTTGGCAAGACCTACTTTTGTTTACAACATTGAATCTATTAAACCAATACTGTCTAATAAAATATAATGTGAGCCAACATGTTATTAAAATTTTTCTAGTAGCCACATGAAAAAAAGTAAAATAACTGAAGTTAATTAAAAAATACTTTGTATACCATATCTAGAATTATTTTAATATATAATCAATATAAGAATTATTAATAATCTATTTTAAGGTTTTGTGAATAGTAGTCTTAGAAATTTGGTTACAGTCAACAGTTGTACTATTATCAATTCAAATTATAAATTTTCATGAAAAGCACTTGATTTGTATTTCAGTTTTGTAAAATTACAGTTAAAAATAGATTCACATACACATGCTGTTCAAAACAAACATAAATGTTTTTAAATAACTGAATGAGGTTTATGTTTTAAAACTAAACTTAAAGTTGTCTGTGTGTTAGTTGCTCAGTCGTGCCTGATTCTTTGTGACCCCATGGACTGGAGCTCACCAGGCTCCTCTGTCCTTGGAATTCTCCAGGCAAGAATACTGGAGTGGGTTGCCATTTACTTCTCTAGGAGATTTTCCCAACCCAGGGATCAGACCCGGGTCTCCCGCATTGCAGGCAGATTCTTTACCATAAGTTAACTAAAATTTAAAGTTAAAAATTGACTTTTCAGGTAGCGCTAGTTGTAAAGAACCTACCTGCCAATGCAGAAGATGTAAGAGACACAGGTTCCATCCCTGGGTCAGGGAGGATTCCCTGGAGGAGGGCATGGCAATCCACTCTAGTATTCTGGCCTGGAGAATCCCATGGACAGAGGAGCCTGGCAGGCTACAGTCCATAGCATCTTATAGAGTTGGCCATAACAGAAGCAACTTAGCACACACAGTTAAAAATTTAGTTCCTGACTCACATGAGTCATATTTCAAGTATTCAATAGTCATAAATGGCTAATGTTTCCTATGTGGAACAATCTGGCATCAAACTATATTCATCTGAAATAAATTAATACAATTTTCCCTAATGTAACTAAATGATAGACTCACAACTATAGTATTTTATCAGCTTCATGAAGTAGTTTATAGATTTGACCTGTTTTTTCACACATCTCTTTTTTTGAAGTTACCATTATAGCCCCCATTTATTTAGGTGGATCAATTTGTCTATATGGAAGGATCAATTCTCAGTCCTCTTACTTGACCTCTTACTTGACTAGGGCTCAGTTGGTAAAGAATCCACCTGCAATGCAGGAGACCCTGGTTTGATTCCTAGGTCAGGACGATCTGCTGGAGAAGGGTACTTTCATTGCTCCTTCCAGTATTCTTGAGCTTCCCTTGTGGCTCAGCTGGTAAGGAATCTGTCTGCATGTGACTTGATCCCTGAGTTGGGAAGATCTCCTGAAGAAAGGAAAGGCTACCCACTCCAGTATTCTGGCCTGGAAAATTCCACAGACTGTATAGTCCCTGGGGTCGCAAAGAGTTGGACCTGACTGAGCAACTTTCACTTTCACTTTACTTGACCTCAGAGCAGAATGTGTGTGATGCAGTGATCATCTTCTTCTCCTGGATGTACTTGCCTGGGACTCATGCCATCATACCTTCCTAGTTTTGCTCTGATCCCACTGGCTGGTCCTTCTCAGTTTTCTCTGGTGCTTCCTCTTTCACTCTAAATGTTAAAGGACTTTTGGTCTCAGTCTTAGACCTCTTTAAATCACTTATTGATGATTTAAATCACTTATTTGATGATCCTGTCCAGTATCATAACCTTAAATATCAATATGTTGATGACTCCTAAGTTTGAATCTTTAACCTAGACTTTCTCCTGAATTCCAAACCCATATATCTACTCTACTGCCTACTTTCATATCTGATTACACATCTCCAGTATACTCTTGAATAACATGAATTCGACATGCACAGTTCCACTTGTGCACAGATTTTTTTTTTCACTAAATACATACTACAGTACTGTAGGATCAAAGATTGATTGAATCCATGTGCAGAACCATAGACACAGAGGACCTACTTTTCTGAGTGTGTGGAGGGTTGGCACCCCTAACACCCACTGCTCAAGAGTCATCTGTAAATTATCTAAAACTGATTTCCCACCAAACAAGCTCTGCCAGTATTCCCCATCTTAATGGTTAATGGTAACTATCCTTCTAGTTCTTCTGAGTAAGGTCCCTGGAGTCATTCTCTTTCTCTTACACCCACAAATACATCAGTTAGTCCTGTTGGCTTTACTTTCAAAAATATATCCAAAATCTAACCTCTTCTCACCAATTTTTTTCTGCTACTATCCTGGTGTAAGCCACCATCATTCTTATCTGGATAACAACAACAAGCTCCTATTGCACTCCCTATATTTGCATTCTTAACCTGTTCAGTCTATTCTCAAGCCAGAATCCATAAATGACATTGTGCAAAACATCAATGACTTCCCATATCTGACTAAAAGCCAAAGTTCTGGTTATGGCCTCACACTGCCACTTGCCTCTCTGACCCTGTTCCACCCCCACTTTGGGCTTTTTAAAGAAAAAAAAAAATTTTTACTAGAATTTAGTTGCTTTACAATGTTTTGTTATTTTCTGCTGTACAGCAAAGTGAATCGGTCATTCATGAACATATATCCCCTCTTTTTTGGATTTCTATCCTATTTGGGTCACCACAGAGCATTAAGTAGAGTTTTCTGTGCTGTACAATAGGTTCTCATTAGTTATCTATTTTATACATAGTAGAGTGTTTATGTCAATCCCAATCTTCCAATTCATGCCACCCCCTGTACCCCCTTGGTATCCATATGTTTGTTCTCTACTTCTGTGTCTCTATTTCTGCTTTGCAAATTGATCCATCTGTACCATTTTTTTCTGGATTCCACATGTATGCATTAATAGGGCTTTTTGAACTCTGGGCTTGTGCAAGAATTTGAGACAGCTCCTGTCTCAAGGTCTTTGCACTTACTATTCCCTTGGCCTTCTCCTCTTCCTCCATTCTGTACAACTCATTTGTTCACCTCCGGTGACCTTTATTCGATCGTCACCCTTTCAAAGAGGCCTTCTTTTACAAGCAGCCCCATTGCTACCTTGTCTGTGTCAACGAAGTGGTGCCTCCCTGGAAGCATGGCTCTGTGGTTTGCAAAGGGACAAGGAGACCGGCTGCTGGGCTACTGCATTGAAAGGTACCTGTGACACTTGGTAATCTGTGTAATTGTCCTCTCTTGTGCAAGCTATCTGGAAAGCTGCCCACAGTTTTCTGCAAAGAAGACTCTCTCTACCTCTAGGTGGTTTTTGACTTCCCTTGCCTGCTCAGCCGGGCACCCTCGTGCAGCTCAAGATGCAGAGGGTCGTGCTGAGGCCCTGCTGACCACTCCTCCCACCACATGTCTCCCTATCTCCCTCCTCACTTTATTTTTTTCTACAGTTTTACCTGCCATCTAGGAAATGCAAATGTCGGGCCACTTGTTCACAAGTATTCAGAATTTCAAGGTGACACCAGCACAATGTTAGGCCAAGCACAGGTCCTTCTGATCTCAGACCCTTGTGTTTTTGAAGTTGGCCCTGCTGTCATGTAAGAGACTAAAGATGACACTTGTGTATTCAGCCTATTGTTTGTTCTTAGCATACTCAAATATAACCTCAACTGGGGTCTGGGCTTTTTTTCTGTTCTGTTTCTCTGTTATATCTGCAGCCGCTGGAACCTATTCTTTGACAGATAAAGCGATGTGCTAAGCACGACGTATAGGTGTTAAATATATTGTCAATAAAGCTGATTTTACACATGGGAAAGGTGAGGAAGATTGAACACTGTTCAGTGTATTGTCACATGTGTGGAAAGTGAGGGCTGGGAAGCTGTTCTATTTAGAAAGGGAGGCTCAGTGAAATTTAGGAACTTCCCCAGGAGTGAACATTTCAGTGCAGAGTATTGCTCTTTTTCTCTGAGTGCTACTTCAGCAAACAGCTTATTTTTGGCTCTTCTGCTATGAGTGGGTAAAGAGAACAGTCCCACCAGGAGAGATAAGTAACTAATGAATTTCACGGTTTCTCTCTTTTCAGTTGAAAATTCCCTTGATAATAACATTAAGTACTTGTATGTAGCTCATAAATTATCCCATTTGCTCCACAAAAATTCTCTGAAATAGACAGAAATTGTGCTTTTTCCTACTTTATAGATGTGAAATTTGAAATCCAAGTTGGCCAAGATTATGCAGTTTAGTGAGGAGTAGGGCTGTCAGACACCAAGTTTTTAAAGTCTCAGTTTGTCTTTGGGTTTTGTTCACGTTGATCATTGCAAAAAATGATTTTTTAAAACTTGTGGCAGGTTTCTTTGATCAATGGTTATAATTTTTCTATTTCAAGGTAATGAATATACTGAAGAATGTCATATTCTTTTTGTTAAAGCTGTGGTGTTTGTGAAACCTGTGTAAATCTCATGCTAAAACTATGTATATATCAGGAATTAGTTTCTGATTATATTTCATGGAGTTTAAAATTGGTGTGATGTAGCACACTGATACTTAATAAGGTGTTTATAAATTGATAAATAGCTCAATGAATTATTTCATTGATTCAAGTATTAAATGGAAGTTTAGTGTGGTGGCTTTTGATGAATTAGAACATGATAAAGTTTCCTGGAGGACTATGATATAGGCAGTTGCTTATAATGAGTTTCTATCAATTGAGAAACAGATTGTATTTCTGGAAAAGGTAGCTTGAAGTATTGCTTATCATTTTGGTACTTGAGTTTCTTGGCATTCACTATCAAATAATTATTTTTGGATGATATTGTCAGAAACCAGACATTTTAAAAATAAAGCACACTCTCATAAAATTAACATTTTTTCAAGAGTTGACTCATTGGAAAAGACTCTGATGCTGGGAGGGATTGGGGGCAGGAGGAGAAGGGGATGACAGAGGATGAGATGGCTGGATGGCATCACTGACTCGATGGACGTGAGTCTGAGTGAACTCCGGGAGTTGGTGATGGACAGGGAGGCCTGGCGTGCTGCGATTCATGGGGTCACAAAGAGTCGGACACGACTGAGCGACTGAATTGAACTGAACTGAAGGAATATTAGCAAAACTTAGCACTTTGCATATGCAGTTCTATTTTTCATCCTGATTCAAGTGATGGTGTTATATAGTCAGTGATTAGTTTTTTCATATATGCATTCATAACAGGCTTAGTTGATGTTTATGACTTCAGCCAGGTGGACTCATTTTTCATAAATCTTACCTGATCTGAGACAAATTGATGTTCTTCATTTTATGAATACATATCCCGATGAGTGAAAGTGTGGAAGGAGAGTCACACATTAAGTGTGATAAGGAAGTGATTATTTAAGGAAATTTTTTCAAGAAGTGGTGAGTCTTTGTAAAATCAATATATTTCATTTATTTAGATTTTGGACTAGCTTTTTTTTTTTTCCTTCCTGAATAAGCCATTGAATTCACTATGTGCTAAATGTCAAGAGTGACCGCATTGAAAGTTCTGTCTAGAGAAACTCTCACTCAACTTGGGTATCTGTAGCACAGCTTCTGAGATATGGAAAAGTATCTTTGTAAAGTGTCACAAATATTATAGAATGAAGATGTGTCTGGACGAATTGAAGATAGTTTCTCTCTGCTTTGAGGCAGGGTTTTCTCAGGCAAAGGAGCATCTAGTTGGTATATATTTGGTGGTTCCAGGAGTTATCATATATCTCATCTGAGTTCAGCTGGGCATGATAAAGAAGTATAGGAAAGGGGTTCTTCATCATTATCATGGTAATTTTGATCCTTTCTGAGGTGCTAAATGTGATTCTAGTTGATGTTTGGACTCACCATTAATTCCTAACAGAACAGTTACTTACGTCCTGTACTTTAAATTTATTTTTAATTGAAGGATAATTGCTTTACAATATTGTGTTGGTTTCTGCTGTACATTGCCATGAATCAGCCTCAGGTATACGTAGGTCCCCTCCCTATTCAACCTTCCTCTCCCCTCCCACCCCTTCCTACCCATCTAGGTTGTTACAGAGCCCCGGTTTGAGTTCCCTGCAAATTCCCATTAGCGATCTGTTTTACATATGGTAGTGTATATGCTTCCATGCTACTCTCTCCATTCATCCCACCCTCTCCTTCCTCCCCCTGACCATGTCCATAAGTCTGGTCTTTATGTCTTTGTCTCCATTGCTGCCCTCCAAATACGTTCATCAATGCCATCTTTCTAGGTTCCATATATAGGCATTAGTATAGTGTCATCCGTGGTGGTGAGGGTTAGGGTTTATTCATCAATCTGGAGTCTCTGAGCTCTTTTGAGTAAGACCTTGGGTTCCTCTAGGCCACCTGTTGAGGACTTCATGATTAGATTGGAGGTTCTGGTCTTCTCTCTCTGATGGGTATAGTACTGCTTAATAAGTACAATATTATTAGTATAATATATTAATTATATATTAATAGTATAATTTTTTTATACTATTAAAATTATAATGAAAATTATACTATTAATATATAAATTAATATAATAGTATACTATAATTTTAATTATATCATGATATTACTTTACTAGTTTCTGGTTAAGGGAGTCTGTGGAACAGTTTTTATCTGACTGTCTTGAGCTCTGCAATGGGAGTATTTATGGTAGTGAAGATATATGGATTTACTTGGGCCCCAAGGATCTCTTTTACTTTTAGGTCTTGAGATATGTTCCATATACTAGGGAAAACTATTGTATTTAGAATACATGAACAAGATGAGCATTGGGAACTTCTTATCTGTCTGATCCTGGAGAAGTTACTTAACCTTCTTCAAGTCAAATTAGATGCCAATTTGGCAGACCCTGGAGTCCAATCAAGGGATGAAATCTCTACCTATCCAGCTTTCTCCTTACTGTTTGCACCACTCCATAGTGATAATTTTCAGTGAAATAACATCCATATTGTAAGGCTTTTATGAGATTTAGGAATACTATGTGCATATGTTAGGGCTTCCCTGGTGGCTCAGTGGTAAAGAATCCACCTGCTAATACAAGAAGTGCAGGTTCTATCCCTGGGTCGAGAAGATCCCCTGGAGAAGGGAATGGCAACCCACTCCAGTATTCTTGCCTGGGAAATCCCATGGACAGAGGACCTAGCAGGATACAGTCCATGGAGTTTCAAAAGAGTCAGACACGACTTAGTGGCTAAACAACAACAATGTGCATGTGTTAGCACTGTACCTAGTCTAGCAAGTGTTCAGTTAAAGGTCATTATTATTGTTCTTACTATATCTGCTACTATGACAATAGCTGCTGTTTTGAACAGTTTTAGTTAAGGAGGTGACATATTTTTAAACCCCTGGGTTCACGTTCTGCACCTTTATTGTTTTATTTAAAACTTTGTTGTTTTATTTAATCATGACAAACTAATGAAGTAGTTATCACCTTCCCATTTACATAAATGTAGAAACTATAGCTCAGAGCAATTAAGAATGTATTTGTTAAGAATCTTTATGAGATTGAACTGGGACTTGGGTTCAGTCTGTCTGGTCCTAAATTCCATGTTCCTTCCTTGCTGCCTTGAAGCATCTGAGATAAATCTAGAAATGAAACAAATGTGGGTTAGCACACAAAGATTCCTTCCTACATCAGCACAAGTATCTCTTTTACCTTGACCTCCAGAGCCCTTTTTCACTATGTGGAAGTTTGGGGAACTTGATTTTAAGCTCAGCTGGGTAAACCTAATTTCTATCTATTTCTGTGTCTACCTAGAGCCCTGCTTAGCTTTCATAGTTCCCCAGAGACAGCAGCTTGTAGCTTAGGGAAGCCTACATCTAGTATTTAATTTGATGGCTCTGTGATGCAGCAAAAAGTGTACCATGCAGAATAATTTCCAGTGGATTTTCATAAAATATATAACCATCAACTCTCTGCCAGGGAGAAGAAGGATATGAGAAGGTTAATGGAACCTTAACCTTTGGCACTTGGGTGCCAAAAATCTAGAGTCTTATAGAAAAAAAAATGTTTGACGGGCGATTCTAGGGCATTAAAAGACTTGAGAGTGTGTGTGGTATCTTTCTTCTCCTTGCTGGACCATCATCTGATTTTTCCCTTTCACCTCTGTAGCTAATTTTCCCAGCCTCAGAAAGTATTATTACTATTCTCATTAAAGGGTTACCACCTTAAAGTTTCTTTTCAAAAGTTGTACACAAGTAGAAAAGAAAATAATATTTCATCATGTGTATCTTAATTCCTTTTTTTGTTGTCAAGAGCCACATGAAAAGATGTTTAGCATCACTAATTATTAGAGAAATGAGAATCAGAACTACCGTGAGATATCACCTCACTCCAACCAGAACGGATATCGTCAAAAAATCCACAAACAATAAATGCTGGAGAGGGTGTGGAGAGAAGGGAACCCTCCTACACTGTTGGTGGGAAATGTAAATTGGTACAGCCACTATAGAGAACAGTATGGAGGTTTCTTAAATAACTAAAAGTAGAGCTACCATATGACCCTGCAATCCCACTCCTGGGCATATATCTGGAGAAAAACATGATCTGAAAGGATACATGCACTCCAGTGTTCATTGCAGCACTGTTTGCAATAGCTAAGCCACCTAAATGTCCAACAACAGAGGCACAGATAAAGAAAGTGTGGTACATATATACAAAGGAATATTACTCAGCCATTAAAAAGAATGAATTAATGCTTTGCAGCAACATGGATGGACCAAGAGGGTGTCATACTGAGTGAAGTAAGTCAGAGAAAGGGAAATAGTGTATGACATCCCTTATACGTGGAATCTAAAAAGAAATGATACAAATGAACTTACTTACAAAATAGAAAGAGACTCACAGACTTAAAGAACAAACTTATGGTTGCTGGAGGGAAGGGATAGTTAGGGATTTGGAGAAGGAACTGTACATACTGCTATATTTAAAATGCATAACCAACAAGGACATTCAATATAGCACACAGAACTCTGCTCAATGTTATTTGGCAACTTGGGTGGGAGGGGTGATTGGGGAGAATGGATATATGTATATGTATAGCTGAGTTCCTTCACTGTTCACTTGAAGCTATCACAAGATTGTTAACTGGCATTACTCCAATACAAAACAAAAAGTTCAAAAGAAAGAGCCCTATCACTGATGGAATTGGTGATATAGGAGCAAAACTTGCCACTCCAAATGTCTCTGTGGCATGCAGATTATTTTGCGCTAGAAAAAAAAGAAATTCAAGACTCAGGAAGAAAGACTGAGAAAGAAACTTTGACCTTCCTCCTAACTGCCTAAAAGAATCTAGACAGGAAGTGTGTTCCCTGGAATGGAGCTATCACCAGAGATATCTGCAAAGAATGTGGGCCAACAGTGGTGAGGGAAACTCTGACTGGGTACATGCAATCTGTGTCTCATTTTCTCTACAGTTCAGTTCAGTTCAGTTAAGTCGCTAAGTCGTGTCTGACTCTTTGTGACCCCATGAATCGCAGCACGCCAGGCCTCCCTGTCCATCACCATCTCCCAGAGTTCACTCAGACTCATGTCCGTCGAGTCAGTGATGCCATCCAGCCATCTCATCCTCTGTCGTCCCCTTCTCCTCCTGCCCCCAATCCCTCCCAGCATCAGAGTCTTTTCCAATGAGTCAACTCTTTGCATGAGATGGCCAAAGTACTGGAGTTTCAGCTTTAGCATCATTCCTTCCAAAGAAATCCCAGGGCTGATCTCCTTCAGAATGGACTGGTTGGATCTCCTTGCAGTCCAAGGGACTCTCGAGTCTTCTCCAAAACCACAGTTCAAAAGCATCAATTCTCCGGCACTCGGTCTTCTTCACAGTCCAACTCTCACATCCATACATGACCATGGGGAAAACCATAGCCTTGACTAGACGAAACTTTGTTGGCAAAGTAATGTCTCTGCTTTTGAATATGCTATCTGGGTTGGTCATAACTTTCCTTCCAAGGAGTAAGCGTCTTTTAATTTCATGGCTGCAGTCACCATTTGCAGTGATTTTGGAGCCCCCAAAAATAAAGCCTGACACTGTTTCCACTGTTTTCCCATCTATTTCCCATGAAGTGATGAGACTGGATGCCATGATCTTTGTTTTCTGAATGTTGAGCTTTAAGCCAACTTTTTCACTCTCCACTTTCACTTTCAAGAGGCGTTTTTTCTACAAGGCTCAGCAAACGTGTGTTTAGCAAACATTTGCTTTTCCATCTCCTTGTGAGTTGCCTTCCTTCCCTTCAAAGTCCAAAACCACTATCCCCAATATCCTCTTTTATCTTCAGTTGGAGATGATATTTAAGGTGAGGGTTTTGCCCATTTTGATGAGTTACTGTTTTCCTGGGTCTCTCTCATGTATACTTGTTGTTAACCTTTTGTTTAATTCCTCCTGTTAATCTGTATCATGTTGATTTACTTCTTAGACCAGCCAGAAGAATCTAGAAGGGTAGAGGAAAATTCCTCCCTCCCGAGCAGTGGACTGAATTTGTAGTTGGCCTTCAGAAACCATTTTCCCCAAATGGGAAAGTATACAAATTGTTTTTCTCCTTTGAAAATACCATATGGGTGCTTTTTGTTTATGTACACTAATAATATACATTCTTCTACTACTTTATTTATTTTTTTTTTTATTCTTCCAATTTTATTTTATTTTATTTTTAAACTTTACATAATTGTGTTAGTTTTGCCAAATATCAAAATGAATCCGCCACAGGTATACATGTGTTCCCCATCCCGAACCCTCCTCCTCCTCCTCCCCCCCTACCATCCTCTGGGCCGTCCCAGTGCACCAGCCCCAAGCATCCAGCATCATGCATCGAACCTGGACTGGCAACTCGTTTCCTATGATATTTTACATGTTTCATTGCCATTCTCTCAAATCTTCCCACCCTCTCCCTCTCCCACAGAGTCCATAAGACTGTTCTATACATCAGTGTCTCTTTTGCTGTCTCGTTTAAATTGTTACCATCTTTCTAAATTCCATAATAATGCGTTAGTATACTGTATTTATGTTTTTCCTTCTGGCTTACTTCACTCTGTATAATAGGCTCCAGTTTCATCCACCTCATTAGAACTGATTCAAATGTATTCTTTTTAATGGCTGAGTAATACTCCATTGCGTATATGTACCACAGCTTTCTTATCCATTCATCTGCTGATGGACATCTAGGTTGCTTCCATGTCTACTACTTTAGATAAGGAAATTAGTTTTCTGGTATAAAATTTAATTTGAAATGAGTCAATAATTTATAATGCTATTTGAAGTAACTGAGGTGAAAAAAGTTACAAGGTAAAGGAGAAAATTTATGCTTTGGTGTAATATTTGCAAGGAATGAAAACATTGATGAAGCAGAATTGTCTTCAGATACATTTTTGTAGGCAAGCAAGAGCCCTGTAATTGAAGAAGGAAATGGCAACCCACTCCAGTATTCTTGCCTGGAGAATCCCAGGGACAGGAGAGCCTGGTGGGCTGCCGTCTATGGGGTTGTACAGAGTCGGACACGACTGAAGCGACTTAGCAGCAGCAGCAAGAGCCCTGTATACAGAATTTTGATTATCTGTAGAAATTTCCTGGCACAAACCTGATACAAAAATTGGTTTGCTGTATATTTTTTGTGTTCTAGAAGATTTCCCAAAGAAGATAATTCACCAGATAAAGTTGCTTTATAAGCCTGCTGTGCATTTTAAAAACAAAAGCCCTAGTAACATTACAAAATGACAGTGACCAACAGGGATACGCGCAGCTTGAGTTAAACAGCACCTTCCATGCTGGAGATTAGCTTATTTCTCTTTAGTTTTTGAAATTATTTGGAGTAGAGCAGATCAAAGATTTTGTGTGTTCTGGAGGGTTTCACAGAAGACCACAGGTAAGCTTCAATAATGATTACATGGTAGGAGTGTAGATTCCTCAATCATGGCCTTCATAGAATATGCTTATAAGAAAAATGCATTAAAAGGTATCCACTTTCACTGCACCTGGACCGTGCTTTGTGGTGTTCCTCACAGGCAGAGGAACTGGCATTGTGCCCTCTTGGTTACACTGATTTGAATTGGAGTATTGCAATACTTACATCTAAAATTAAGGTGTTTTTATATATTAGATGAACCAAGGTGTCTGAGACTTCCAGTCTATTATAGGCATTCAGCATGAGGATTAATTTGTATGTGCTTATAGCAAGGATTGATTATTGAATGCTGAACGATAATGCATGGAACAGACTAGAATCCTAAAGTTGGGGGAAAAAAAAGATAATACACTTAATCATAGAATGCCTTGGGGAAAACTAGAGCTATTTGTGATCATGATTAAACTGATGGTGGCATGAGGAGCAAGAACATGTTGAATAGTGTAATTTCTTCAGCTATTTTGACATATAGTAAAAGGAAACAAATGACCTCTCATTGGTCTGTCTAGTTATGTATTTTATCAAACCAACTAACTATAACCAGGCTTAAGTAGGAGACAGGTTCTCACTGTATTCATTAAGATGTTGGCGCCAAATTGCCTCTGCTATGGAATCCTCTTAGGATTTAACATCAAGGCTCTCAAAGGAAGCGCTGCTCCCAGGTGAACCACTGTGCCCCGTGGCACCTGACAAATTGGATTACAGACATTGCTATTCAGGGGCCTTAGTTACTCCCTATCTCATGCAGAGTGCTGTAAGGGGAGACTGAAAATTCTGAAAGTATGTTCCAAGGTTTTGAGGAACTTAACTCCAGTGGAGAAATAAGCCCTTTGGAGATATCCACTGAATGTAATGTACTAACATAAAGTAAGGTCCCAAAATAGTGACTATACAAATGGCTTGTTCTACTACTAGGTGTAAACAGTATGGAGCGTGATGGTTAGGATCAGGTGCCTTGTATCCAGCAGCTTGAATATTGATTTTTGCCCCTGGATAGGTATGAGGTTTCACTTTTCTCATCTGCAAAATAGAGTGAATCATAGTTTTTACTTGTAGGGTTGCTGTGAAGAGGAATGTGATAATCCATGTAAACTGCTTAGCATGAAGCCTACCATATGCTAAATGTTCAATGCATGTTTCCTACTTTTGTTGAAGCGGCTTCTAGTATTCATGGGGTACAAAGATGTAAACCTTTCTGTATTCCTTTATCTGAATTTTAAACTTAATTTAAACTAAATTTAAACTAACATTAACTAAATTTTAAACTAAATTTAAACTAAAAAACCCTTGACGCTTTCAAGGCTTCATTTTGACTTGTCTTTTTTAGGGTTATACAGTCACTTCTGACTTAAAACCTAAGTCTGTTTTGGGTGAATAGTCAGATTCAGGGTTCTGTTCTCCTTTTCTTCCCCTTCTTCCCAAGGCTGATTCTGAGAGCTTTTGGATTTTGGCACCAGGGAAGTATTACATGGTCTGTGCTGCTTTTCATTTGCCATCTGCTGCTCTGTTGTATGTGTGGAAATTGCACAGTGATGGATTGATCTGGGGAGATCAATCCAGACTCAGTCTGATGTGGACTTCCTGTGATGACTTAGCCCCACCTTGGCTCTGGATACGGAGTTGCTCATCCAGTCTTCTTGGCCCCATAGCTCTCGCAAACTGTGCTTAATCAGATTATGTTTATTATTATGATTATCGATGTTTCTGACTCTTCCAAAAGAGTCTTCTAGAGATTAGAATAACACAAATTAAATATGGGTGCTAAGGGACAGCTTCTGTGACCATAAATTACTGTAGGGTCACAATGGCCAATGGGAAGCTGGTGATTAAATCTGTAAAAACAGTTACAGTTGACCCTTGGATAACACAGGTTTGAGATGTAGTTTCACTTGTATGTGGACTTTTTTTCAGTAGCAAATACTACAGTACAACACTATCTGATCTGCAATTGGTTGAATCCATGCATGCAGAACCACACACATGGAGGAACCATGTTCACAGAGGGCGGACTATACCTTATGTGTGGGCTTTCAAATGTGTGGAGGGTCATGGCCTACAAAGTCAACTGTAGTTTGATAACCAGTTACTATAACTAAAATTTAACCTCAAGTGTTCAGTTTCCAAGTCTCATCTCCTTTTCACTGTTGCTTTTACCACCTCTTCCCTGGTAGCTCAGCTGGTAAAGAATCCACCTGTAATGCAGGAGACCCTGGTTCGATTCCTGGGTCGGAAAGGTCCTCTGGAGAAGGGATAGGCTACCTACTCCAGTATTCTTGGGCTTCCCTGGTGGCTCGGATGGTAAAGAATCCACTTGCAATGCGGGAGACCTGAGTTCGATCCTTGGTTTGGAAAGATCCCCTGCAGGGGGAGGGTATGGCAACCCATTCCAGTACACTTGATTGGAGAATCCCTGTGGACAGTGGAGCCTGGTGGGCTACAGTCCATGGGGTGGCAAAGAGTCAGACACTACTGACTAAACACTACCTCAATTTTTGTTTTTTTAACAGATCTGTTTTTCATACAAAATTTTACTTTGTATTTTAAAGGAAGAACATACATCCCACCAACCGGAGGGCTAAGAACACTCCATTGCTCTGGACATATTTAATTTCATCTAAAAGGTCAAGAGAGAATTCTTCCATTTATTCCAATCATTCTCAGCCTCACTATTATTGGGTTGGCCGAAAAGTTCATTCAGATTTTCTGTGTGATTGCATGGAAAAGCCTGAACAAAATTTTTGGCCAACCCAATGCATTTTTGCCTTGAGCATGTAAGGACTAGTTTTGTTTGCTCTCTATTCCTTTAAAGTTGTTCTCCATAAAAGCTCCAGACTTCTCACACGTGCTAATTCCCATTAGGGTTGCCCATCCCCTCCTCTGTCTCTGCCTCCTACTCTCCTCATCTCCCAGCACTTTTACACTGGGCCCTTTAAGGTCGCTTGTAAACAAAACCTCTATATTCCCCATTTTCTCTGAACAGTTCCTTCACCTTCTTGTACTAATGATAACCTGGCTCTTCAGAGAATATTGCTTCCCCTGAAGGTATTTCAAGTGGTTGCTTTTTTCCTCCAATAGTTCTACTATCAAGGTTGGAAACGAGGGAGGTTTCCTAGTTACTCATCAGCAATTCTAACTCGTTCCCCCTTCATCCTCTCTCAAACACCCTACTGTTGAAACTCATGTCAGCAGAATATATGATCTGCTGTCTCTCAGTGTTCTTACCACTGATTCTTAAACTATTCTGCACTTCCTGATGATTTTACCTTCTGCCACTGTTAATTCATGGAAATTTTGATATAACTGTGTATAATCCTTCCAACACTTTGACAACTTAATTTCTTTCTTTATTTTTTAAAAACTTTTTGGCCAAGTCACACGTCATGCAGGCTCTTAGTTACCCGAACAGGGGTTGAATCCACACCCGCTGCCTTAAAACATGGAGTCTTAACTACTAAGCTACCAGAGAAGTTCTGACAGCTTGGTTTCTTAAACTCCCTTTCTCTAATAGTTTGTCATGCTTCCTACTTCAGCCATTTAATCCCAGGTCATCCTCAGGCCTTGGCACTATTGATAACTATAACCCACACACAATTTCAATTTCAGCTGGGCTACTTTCTGACTACCATCCATGGCCTTTTAATTTAATTCCTTTTTCTATACTGAAATCCTTCTAATATCCTTCATTAGCCCTTCAACCCCTCCAGGATCTTCAACCCATTAATCATACCAACTTTTTACTATCCTCCAGTCTCTTTATCCTCTCAGCCCTCTCTACCTAATTTTAATCCCATGGTCAGTTTATACACTCACTACCTTGCCTTTGTTCTTGAATTGCCCTTCTTTTGCATCTTTATACTTCCTCGGAGAAGCATAAACTTCTTTAAATCAAACTTCTCTGTTTCTGCACTGGCCCAGCTGATTTTTCAGTTCAGTCACTCAGTCGTGTCCGACTCCTTGTGACCCCATGGACTGCAGCACGCCAGGCTTCTCTGTCCATCACCAACTCCCGGAGCTTGGTCAAACTCATGTCCGTTGAGTCAGTGATGCCATCCAACCATCTCATTCTCTGTCGTCCCTTTCTCCTCCTGCCTTCAATCTTTCCCAGCATCAGGGTCCTTTTAAGTGAGTCAGTTCTTCGTATCAGGTGGCCAAAGTATTGGAGTTTCAGCTTCAGCATCAGTCCTTCCAATGAACACCCAGGACTGATCTCCTTTAGGATGGACTGATTTGGTCTCCTTGCTATCCAAGGGACTCTCAAGAGTCTTCTCCAACACCACAGTTCAAAAGCATCAATTCTTCAGCGCTCAACTTTCTTTATAGTCCAAATCTCACATCCATACATAACTACTGGAAAAACGATTCCTTTGACTAGAAGGACCTTTGTTGGCAAAGTAATGTCTCTGCTTTTTAATATGTTGTCTAGGTTGGTCATAGCTTTTCTTCCAAGGAGAAAGCATCTTTTAATTTCATGGCTGCAGTCACCATCTCCAGTGATTTTGGAGCCCAAGAAAATAAAGTCTGTCATTATTTCCATTGTTTCTCCGTCTATTTGCCATGGGATCAGATGCCATGATCTTAGTTTTTTGAATGTTGGGTTTTGCTGATTGAGGCAAGAGTGAAACAAGTTGACTGGTGTCTCTTTAAATATGTAACCATATACCTCAAATGGGTCTTGAATGCTTCTTGGCAATCATGCTGTCTTCTACTCTCCACATGTCTATTTCACCATTTTCCCTCCCTTCTCAAAGGCCAGAACCCCTTCCTCATCCCCATTCTTCTCTGAAGGCCTTGCTTCCTGAGTCTCTCAGAAAACTGAGGAATCAGCAGAGAACTTTCACCAGCACGTCTACCCACCCATCACCCTCTACCTTCCTTCCTCCACTGTAGAGCATTGCTGTCAATCCTGTTGGCACAGTTAGAATCACATGGAGGTTTTATAAAACTATTGATGCCTCAGCTCCTGCACTAGATCAGTTAAACTAGAACCTACCTGGGCATTGCATTTTTAAAAGACTCTCCAGGGGGTGTTTCTGTCCTGCCAGCATTGTGAACCATTGCTATAGATGAATTATCTCTGTTCATACCTAAAGCCAGTCCCTCCACTTACTCATTGGAACAATGAACCTCACCTCCCATCTCCCAAGGACATAATTATGGATTCTCCCTTCTTTTTCCATCATCAGTTAATTACCTCTCAAGTGGATCATTTTTTTACCAGCAAACATAACATTCAGTAATTTATGCAGGATTTTTAAAGTAATTTTTTAAAATTTTATTTTAGTTTTAAACTTTACATAATTGTATTAGTTTTGCTAAATATCAAAATGAATCCACCACAGGCATACATGTGTTCCCCATCCTGAACCCTCCTCCCTCCTCCCTCCCCACACCATCCCTCTGGGTCGTCCCAGTGTCAAAAAATGGGCCAAAGAACTAAATAGACATTTCTCCAAAGAAGACATACAGATGGCTAACAAACACATGAAAAGATGCTTAACATCACTCATTATCAGAGAAATGCAAATCAAAACCACTATGAGGTACCATTTCACACCAGTCAGAATGGCTGCGATCCAAAAGTCTACAAATAATAAATGCTGGAGAGGGTGTGGAGAAAAGGGAACCCTCTTACACTGTTGGTGGGAATGCAAACTAGTACAGCCACTATGGAGAACAGTGTGGAGATTCCTTAAAAAACTGGAAATATAAAGTAATTTTTGCCACAGTTCCCCACCAGTTCCATCATTTTACCTCCCTTTGAAGAAATCTTGCTCTTCTTCCATTCTCTCTCTCTTTTTAACCCTTCCAATTTTATTGAGCTATAACTGACATACAGAACTGTGTGGGTTTAAGGTACACAGCATAATGATGTGACTTACGTACATTGCAAAGTGATTGCCACAGTAAGTTTAGTGAACACCCATCATCTATATCATGTAGATACAACATTAAGGAAATAGAAAATAATTTTTTTCCATGTGATGAAAACTCTTAGACTTCTTTTTCATGTGTAATGTAGGGCAGTGACTCTAGATATTTTCTAACTTTAATTTTGTTTTAGAGTGATGTAAAATATTTGCGTGTTTCTCTTATAACAAATATAATATGGTCTTTGTGTTCCCTCTTATTTAAATCTGCTCTAGTTAAGATAACCAGGGACTACCCCAGCAGTCCAGTTGTTAAGACTCCAAACTTCTGCTGCTGGCGGTGCATGTTCCATTCCTGGTCAGGGAACTAAGATCCCACGTGCCTCTTGGTGCAGCGCCCCCAAAATAAATAAATAAGATAACCAAAGACTTACACATGGCTAATGCCAATATTCAGTTCTTAGTCCTCATCTTCCTTGAAGAATTAACAGCATTTGACATAACTGATCACACGCTTCTCCCTGATACTCTTTCTTTATTTGACTTAAAGGATACCACACTCTTCTATCCTGCTTCATTTTTTCTCAGTCTCCTTTACTGGTTGCTTCTCTTTTCCCTAAATACTCAGTGTTTGTGAGGTCTTGGGCTCAGTTTTTAATCCTGTTTTCTCTTCTGTATATACTCACCCATAGTCATAGTATCTAATTCTCACTTTTGTATTAGATTGCTTAATCCAACAATTCCACATGAAGAGCTGATAGACAGCTGATAGCCCTTTCCATCTTTGATAGTGGCAGTTCTATTTTCCAAAACCTTGAAGTCAACCTTGAGTACTCTTTTTCTAATACTCACATTCAATCTAATGGTAAGTCTTCATACTCTGCCTTCAGCCACATTCAATCGATCAGTAAGACTTCTGATTCTACCTTCAAATTATATCCAGCATCTGGCCACTTCTCACCACCTCCACTGTCATCGCTCTGACTTCTGTCACCATCATTCTGACCTGGATTAGTACACAGTCTCCTTGCTGGCTCCCTTGCTCCCTTCCCTACTTCACAATATGTCTCAGTCAAGCAGGCCAGAGTATGAATTTAACACCTCAGTCATTCCTCTGCTCAAACACTCCTGTAGTTCTCTTTACCACTCAGAGTAAAAGCCAATAAGCCAATTCCTCATAAAGGCCAATAAGTCCCATTATGACCTGGTCCACCTTTTTCTTTTGAATTTTGGCTCCTACTACTTCATTTTCTTCCTGTTCTGCTCTAACCACATTGGCCTCCAAACCCACCTGTCACACTGTTGCCTCTTGTATTGGCATTTCCAAAAGGAATTTTTGCCCCACATATTTGCTCGGCTACTCTTTCATCTTCTTTAAGTCTGTATCTTCTCACGAAGACTTCTCTGGCAACTTTCCACTTCTCCATTTTTTTTTTTATAGCATCTTAATATTGCTGTCTAGTAGTCTGTATAGCTTTTGTTGTTGTTTAGTCGCAAAATCATATCTGACTCTTTTGCTGCCCCCATGGCCTGTAGCCCCCCAGTCTCCTCTGTCTATGGGATTTTCCCCGCAAGAATACTGGAGTAGGTTGCCATTTCCTTCTCTAAGGGATCTTCCCAACCCAGGGACTGAACCCACATCTCCTGCATTGGCAGGCAAATTCCTTACCACTGAGCCACCTGGGAAGCCCTGTATGACTTACTTATTATCATAACATTATTAAAAGATCATATTATTCTATGAAGTATACTTAACGATTTATTCAGTTGTCAGGGAAAGAATGAATATTTAATAATTCATTGTCTCAATTAGTATTTAAATTAGTGCTGATTTGTTACATCAGTTATATATTATACCAACAGTATAGATCTTTTAATTTCATTGCTTGATGGTGTTTCAAGTACTTAAAAAATTGCCTATGTGCTCATTACTTTTTAAAACATTTTGCTTATAATAATTTCATATTGGTAATGAACTAATGAGACTGAGAAATTTTCACGTGAGTCAACAGCAAGAAAGTGAAGTGGAAAATTGAGATTACAATACTGATAAGCTAGACCAAAAATGTATTTGCCTATATTAAGCAATTTGAAACAGACTTTTATTGTTTTGGGTTGAGTGATTAACTACTGTATACTGCCCTATTGCCCAATTTCCTACTCTTACTGCAGATTTAGACTCAATGATCATATGAGATAAATGAAGAAATTTACCATTATACAATTATAATTATGAAACAAAATACGATGATCAGAAAGATTGCATTGGGGAGGTGATGGTTGATTTGAGTGTTTCACAGATGGAAAATATTTATTCAGAAAGGCAGTCAAAAGAGCTTTCTAGGCAAAAAGTGCAACCTGCCAGTAGGCTTGTTTTAGAGAAATGGCAGTAGAAATCATGGGCTGGTGTCTAGGAGAGGGCAAGTTGAAAGAGGGAAAGGTTGGCTATGAAAGGTGTACTGAATATCAAATATACCATTTTCTGGTTGATTTTTCTATGTCCTATTTCCAAAGATACCTTCTGAATTTCACACAGAGCATCAGAAAAAGAAAGGCAAGAGGGAAAGTGGTATTGATGGTTTAAGTAATTCCTTGAGGGAAAACTGAAATTCACACATTGTAATAATGAAAAGTAAAAAATGATGATTGCTGCAAATTACTTAATGGGCTACTGTCAGTTCAGTTCAGTTCAGTTCAGTCACTCAGTCATGTCCGACTCTTTGTGACCCCATGAATTGCAACACGCCAGGCCTCCCTATCCATCGCCAACTCCCGGAGTTCACTCAGACTCACGTCCATCGAGTCAGTGATGCCATCCAGCCATCTCATCCTCTGTCGTCCCCTTCTCCTCCTGCTCCCAATCCCTCCCAGCATCAGAGTCTTTTCCAATGAGTCAACTCTTCTCATGAGGTGGCCAAAGTACTGGAGTTTCAGCTTTAGCATCAGTCCTTCCAATGAACACCCAGGGCTGATCTCCTTTAGAATTGACTGGTTGGATCTCCTTGCAGTCCAAGGGACTCTTAAGAGTCTTTTCCAACACCACAGTTCAAAAGCATCATTCCTTTGGCACTCAGCTTTCTTCACAGTCCAACTCTCACATCCATACATGACCACTGGAAAAACCATAGCCTTGACTAGACAGACCTTTGTTGGCAAAGTAATGTCTCTGATTTTGAATATGCTATCTAGGTTGGTCATAACTTTCTTATAAGCATTGTGTTATAGCTTTACACACATTGTCTTATTTCATTCTTTTAACACCTTAAAGAGATTGTTAACTATGATTATCATCTCCATTTTACTAAAGAAGAAATATGGTTGGTACTGGCAAACCCAGGTATAATATTAACTCACATCTTTCTGACTCCAGAGCTCTTAATCATAGCACCGATATTTACCAAAGAGCCTGCCCTTGTTACATATGAAGTCTCCTGGGTCCCACACTGGACTTATTGAATTAGAAACTCTAAGGATAGAACCCAGTGCTTGCTAAATTGCTTCAATTGTGTCCAACTATTTACAACTCCTGGACTGTAGCCCACCGGACTCCTCTGTCCATGGGATTCTCCAGGCAAGAATACTGGAATGGGTTGCCATGTCCTCCCCTAGGGGATCTTCCCGACCCAGGAATTGAACCTGCATCTCTTTGCATCTCCTGCATTGGCAAGCAGGTCCCTTACCACTAGTGCCTTCTGAGAAGCCCATGGAACCCAGTAGCTTGCATTTTAAATGAGCAGGTTCTTAGCCCAATGTAATCGGGAACCCCTGAACTACACACTACTGTCTCTCTAGAACTGCATTTGTTCATAAGATTCAGGAAACTTCTAAATGAACGGTTGTCTTTTTTGTTTCCAAAATTTAGCTATTGATTCTCTTTCTTTGGGCTAGGCTTTCCCTGCTGTTGGCTAAATTGTATGTGTGTGTGTGTTTCTTTTTTAACCACATGGCTTCTTGGGCCTTTAGATCTATGTCTGATGTAGGAATTGTGTGACTTTGATAGACTTATATCCAGGGACAGACAAACATTCTCATTCTGTTTTTTTTTCAGGCCCCTAAAGGGCTTGTTCTCTAGTAGGAATAAGTTGGCTGGCCTGCTTTAATGGGCAACAGGAAAAATGCTATGTGTCCAAATACCTACCAGCCCTTTCCCCTCAATTTCCCACCTATTGAGCTTCCTGATATGTGACTCTAGTGAGCAGAGGTCAATTATACCAGGGAGTTAAGGAGGGTACAGAGTTTGATCTAATAAAATGAGCAAATGTCTAACCAAAAGATAGTCCATCAGCAGAATGCTATGCCTTATGAGATAGTGAGCCTCTCACTAGTGGACATAATCAAGTAGAGCCTGGGTATTTTATCCTCAGGAATACCACATGAAGAACTGGATATAACCCTGACCTTGTTATTAAAAAATGAAATGTTTAATTTTTGACAGCTGAAAACTATGAAAAAAGTTTTGCATTTCTTTCAAAATGCTATCTAGACTTGGACTCATAGGGGAAGTTTCATGCTTTTTCATACTATTTTATTATCTCATGAATGCTTTCCTTGTTAAAATGTCTCCATGTCCAATGACTTCTGATCTATGCTGTTAGGGTTCTTACCAGGTTCTTCTGACAGTTATCCCTGTTGATCTTGAACACTCATCTTCATCTCTCTCTCTTATCCTTGTATATTCTAATGGCAGGACTGGGGGCTGGGAGATCCACATGACTCACTCTCCTTGCCATGTACAAGTTCTTACTACTCCCAGTTGGGCATTTAGGTTAATTAGACATGAATGACAATGATGTGAGTGAACTTATCATAGTTAATGTAGCTATTAAGAATACATTTCCAGGCAACATCTGTACATAATTTGGATAAGGAAGCATAAACCCTAAAGTATATCCTTTTAAAATTATTTCTCAAGCAGAAATGGAGAGCATCTTAGATTAATTTGGAATTTTCACAGTGATTCTACTAATTGGGAATAAGTGATCTTTTTGAACATGTGTTACAGATTCACTGTAACATGTGGCTCAGATGTCTATGCTCAGAAATTTTTTTCTAAATAATAGTGGAATGAAAGCAAAAGCAAGCCAAAAAATCAGCAAATAAAAAAGCAAAAGTACAATATTGCAGCCAAAAGTGAAAAATGAAAAAAGACAATAGAGAGTCTTTAAGTAAGTTCAACAATTTCAAAGATGACCTAACAGTCACACTTTACTTTGGTCTAGTCGGATTACAGCTAGAAAGTAAAAATAATAACACTGTAAAAACAACTACCATTAATTAAACCTTTGCTATTTGTGAGATACCATGCTGGACAATAGACATGCTCATCACATTTAAACCTTGTAATCAACCTTTGAGGAATGTAACGAAACATTCTGATTCCTAGGACACAGAAGTTGCGAACCAGACTCAGAGAGGTTAATTAACTTGATGAAAGTCAAAAATAGTTGGCAGTTTTAGAGCTGAGGTTCTAACACAGATCTATCAGACCCCAAAGTGTATTTTTAAAAAATTATTATGATATAAATTCTCCTTTTATTATGTTTAGCTCTGGATCTCATCTTTCAATAGGAACACAGAAAAATTGGAACCTATACAGAAGAGAATAACTCCAGTTAGAAACATTTTCATGCCATTTCATATGAGGAATGACTGAAGTCCCCAGAGAGGACTTAGATGAGTCAAGAGAAAGGTGAGAGCTGTCCTCTTAGTATTGAAAAATGCACGTTTGGATGGGGCCTTTGATTTGCTTGCCTTAGGATGAGGATCTACTGGGAAAATGCGTCTGTCCTAATTGGTGGAATTGAGTTCCTTTGCTTGGGGTGATTTCTAGAACACGTGCGACAGGCACTTGGTGGGGATCTTGCAGAGAGAACTGACAGATATGTGGACTACATAAGTTCGTCGTCCCTTCCAAATCTTAAACTATGTTAATTGGGGAAACAGAGTTTAGAGCAAGTTCCAAATCATGTCCACTATAAAACAGCTATAGAGAGACTAAAAGCCTTGTATAGCTAATTCCTTGTCAACTCTGGATCCCTTGCCTGGCATATAGCATTCACTGAAGTACGAGTTGAAGGAATCAGTGAATGGTATATGATAATATTAAGGTGAAGTCTTGAGAATGTAATGGCAGGTCCTACAATCTAGCCATGAGGATATTTTTAGATATCTCTTTTGAAGGAAAGTCTCCCACATGTAATATTTTCTGCTAGGTAGTCTCTGCTTATTGACGGACCAAGAGAGTCTTTAACTGGAAGAACATTAATCATTTTCATGGGGTTTAGAGTGGACTCACGGCTTCCAATAACTAGGCTTTCTAAATAATAGATTCCAACCTTATGAACACTCAGGCAATTGCCCAAACTCCCACACTTTTGGAGAGTTGTGCAAACTTTGGGGAGCTGTATGGTGAAAGTGGGGCTTACCAGGTAGTGCTAGTGGTAAAGAACCCTCCTGTCAATGCACATAAGAGACACAAGTTCAGTCCTTGGGTTGGGAAGATCCTCTGGAGGAGGGCATGGCAACCAACTCCAGTATTCTTGCCTGGAGAATCCAGTGGACAGAGAAGCCTAGCGGGCTGCAGTCCATTGTGTCACAAAGAGTCAGACATTACTGAAGCAACTTAGCATGCATACATGGTGAATATGATGCTCATATTTTGAGTCTTCCTCCTCTCATGTGAGACAAACTGTAGACCCTTTACATAAATTTAATATTAGATCCAAAGACATGCCACTTCCCATGGCAAAATTAAGAAGTAAATGAAGTTTGATTTCAATGCCTTCATCCTAAACAGTGAACACTGTTATCACCTTATACTTAGTGAAATTCTACCTGTGGGTTTTCATCTTTAAAGGTACAGCATCAGGGACAGGTGTGTGGAGAGAGAGGGGGGATTAGGGTAGATTTCCTGGCATCCCCAAATTTTATCACTCTTTTTGCCTATAGTCAAGACTGATCTCATTCTTGCATGGTATTATTATAATTGTTTAGGATAGATGAAAGGAACAAATCTCTCCCTTCACAAACCACAGAATTCTAGAATGTTGGAGATGTTAGGGGATGGAGTGACTACTTAGTCTAATTCCAGCAAGGTTGTGTCCTGCTTCAAGTCAGTCGGGATGGAAATATAGTTGCTCTTTCCCTTTCAGTCCTGTGCTTGTAGTTACTTTGTGACACAGCTGCTTCCAAACGTGCTTATTTAAAGAGTTTTTTTTTTTTTTTGTCACCTCTATTCTGGATACAAGGAAATAATAGTTCTCAAGACTCAGATGTTGGGCTCTAGTGAAGGGTTGTGAAGATATGGCATCTACTTTCTCCCGTCATCTGACTGTCCCGAAGTCAGGCTGGGCATAGCTACCTTCCAGGCATATGTTTTCTAACCAGATTGTAGCTCTGGTGCATAAAGGACTTTGGTTCATTTTTTGCTGACCCCATTCATTTGCATAACAAATTACGGAGAAAGTGAAGCCATACAACAAATATTAATAAAGAATGTTACAAACAGAAGTTGGGATCATGATCTACTTGCTCCCTGTCATTCACATCCTCCTAACTTCTATCCTAGGAACCAGAAGGATGTGATCCACAGACATCAGAGGCTGGAAAAGAAGTCAGGCTTTTAAACTGCTATCTTTTTTTTTATGTGGCCCATTTTAAAGTCTTTGTTGAATTTGTTACAGCAGTTCTTCTGTTCTGTGATTCAGTTTCTTGACTACAAGGCATGTGAGATCTTAACTCCCTGACCAGGGATTGCCCCCTGCATTGGAAGGTAAAGTCTTAACCACTGGATCACCCACTTTGGGACATCCCTCAAAGTGCCATATTAAATATTGAAGCTTGGAGTACATTTCTTTCTCAGTATCTCCCATTTTTTTTTTCCCCCTGTGCCAACAAGAGCTATTGAATTAGAGCTGTCTCCAGGGATTAATGTATGTAATAATCAATACATATCTGTAAAATCTTTTAAGAGAAGTTGGAAGTTTTCTCTGTCAATTGAAGATGCTGATTTCTTGAGTTCTATAAAGGTGGACACTTTGTCTAGCAATCAGGACCAGTTCAGCTTTTTTAGTACTTTGCCTGTGTATTTTCTTTCCTGGTTCTTTTTTTCTTTCTTTACTTGGTTTTCATTCTAGTGCACTAAAGCCAACAGCCTCAAAACCAGGAGAGGAGATTGTTCATAGTTGCCTCCATAGCAATTATTGGACAGTTTTTATTTTATTTACTTATTTTTAATTTTTAAAAATTTTTATTGGGATATAGTTGGTTTACAATGTTGTAAACCATTAATTTACAACTGTACAGTTTCTACTATGTTAGTTTCTACTGTACAGCAAAGTGAATAAGCCATACATATACATATATCCTCTCTTTTTTGGATTTCCTTCGCATTTAGGTCACCACAGAGCAGAGTTCCCTATGCTATACGGTAGATTCTCATTAGTTATCTATTTCCCATACGTGAAAAGTGAAAGTGTTAGTCCCTCAGTTGTATCCGATTCTTTGTGACCCCATGGACTGTAGCCTGCCAGCCTCCTCTGTTTGTGGGATTATTCAGGCAAGAATACTGGAGTGGGTTGCCATTCCCTTTTCCAGGGGATCTTCCTGACCCAGGGATCGAACCCAGGTCTACCACACTGCAGGTGGATTCTTTACCTTTTAAGCCATCAGGGAAGCCCATTTTATACTTAGTAGTATATATATGATAACCCTAATCTATAAATTCATCCCATCCCCTGCAGAGTATTTTTCAAAATTTGAGATTCGATTCTTTGAAGACAGACATCTGTCACCTATTTACCGAACACACGGCCACTCCTTTTTGTATTAGTAGTTCACCAGAACTGTTCTTCTTATCTGTATAAACAGCAAAGGATTCTATAAGTTTCTGCAAGTCTGTGACCTCGGGCCTACATGGCTGCTTCCTTACTGAGGTAGGGTGAGGCTTCCAAGCTCTTATACAAGTTAACTAAGGTCAGAATAGAAACCTCTGATCTGTTATCAGGTCTATTTTACTATTCCTTGAATCTTCTGTGATTCACTTCTGTTTTATCATGGTCATTCAAATACCTTTTGGAAGAGGCAGAAATTTCTTAGCTATTGTAAGAGGAAATAAAAGAAGAGTTTGTTTCCGTACTTGGATGCTGGTGGCTACAGTAAACAGAGTGATTCCAGCAAGGAAGGTAAAATCAGGAGCAAAGTTAGAACTTTCTGTTGGCTTTTTACCTGTCTGAATATTCTTCATAGCTAAAACTTTGGGCTTCCCTGGTGGCTCAGATGGTAAAAGAATATGCCAGCAATGCAGGTGATACAAGAGACATCGATTTGATCCCTGGGTTGGGAAGATCCCATGGGGAAGGAAATGGCAACCGGCTCCAGTATTCTTTGCTTCGGAAATCCCATGGACAGAGGAGCTTGTGGGACTACAATCCATGGTGTCACAAAGAATTGGACATGACTGAGCAACTAAGCATATATTTAAAGTCCTATTTGTTTTAATGCCATTCTCCCAAATCATCCCCTGCCTCAATATTGTAAAGTAAAAAAAAAAAAATCCTATTTGGAGACTCTATGTTTTTCTAAGTTCATTTAATTATTTATGTATTTTTGGTCTTGCTGGGTCTCCATTAGTGTGCGTGGACTTTCTCTAGTTGTGGTAAGCAGAGGCTTTGTTTCAGTCATGTCTCAGTCTTTGCAACACCATAAACTGTAGCCCATCAAGCTCCTCTGTCCATGGGATTCTCCAGGCAAGAATACTGGAGTGGGTTGCCATTCCCTTCTCCAGGGGATCTTCCCAACCGAGGGATCAAACTAGAGTCTCTTATGTCTCCTACATTGGCAGGCGGATTCTTTATCACTTGCTCCACCTGGGAAGCCAAGTTGTGGTGCACAGGCTTCTAATTGTGGTGGCTTCTGTTGTGGAACATGGGCTCTGGGTGCACGGGCTTCAGTAGTTGTGGCTTGTGGGCTTTAGTTGCTCTGTGGCATGTGGGATCTTCCTGGGCCAGGGATTGAGCCTGTGTCTCCTGCATTGCAAGGCAGATTGTTAACCAATGGACCACCAGGGAAGTCCTATGTTTTGTTTTAAAAAGGACTCAAGAAAGACTGAATTTATGCTCTAAGATAATCAACAGCAATATGAGGTATATAGAATAAGTATTAAATATTAATTGAATATATTTAACTTTTCTAGTTGTTGTTGTTCAGTAGCTCAGTTGTGTCTCTTTGCAACCTTATGAACTGCGGCACAACAGGCTTCCCTGGCCTTCAGCATCTCCCAGAGCTTTCTCAAACTCATATCCTTTAAGTCAGTGATGCCATCCAACCATCTTATCTTCTGTCACCCCCTTCTCCTCCTGCCTTTAATCTTTTCCAGCATCAGAAGTCAGTTATTCGCATCAGGTGGCCAAAGTATTAGACTTTTAGCTTTAGCATATTCAGGACTGATTTCCTTTAGGATGGACTGGTTTGGTCTCCTGGCAGTTGAAGGGACTCTCAAGAGTCTTCTCCAACACCACAGTTCAAAAACATCAATTCTTCAACACTTAGCTTTCTTTATAGTCCAAATGTCACATCCATACATGACTACTGGAAAAACCATTCCTTTGACTAGATGGACCTTTGTCAGCAAAGTAATGTCTCTGCTTTTTAATATACTGTCTAGGTTTGTCACAGCTTTTCTTCCAAGGAGACAGTGTCTTTTAATTTCATGGCTTCAGTCACCATCTGCAGTGATTTTGGAGGCCAAAATTAAAGTCAGCCACTGTTTCCACTGTTTCCCCATCTATTTGGCATGAAGTGATGGGACAGGATGCCATGATCTTCGTTTTTGAATGTTGAGTTTTAAGCCAGCTTTTTCAATCTCTTGTTTCACCTTCATCAAGAGGCTCTTTAGTTCCTCTTCACTTTCTGCCATGAGGATGGTATTCCCATCTCTGGACGAATCTTCCACAGTTTGTTGTGATCCACACAGTCAAACCTTTAGAATAGTCAATAAAGCAGATGTTCTTCTGGAGTTCTCTTGCTTTTTCTATGCTCCAGTGGATGTTGGCTATTTGATCTCTGGTTCCTCTGCCTTTCCTAAATCCAGCTTGACCATCTGGGAGTTCTCAGTTTATGTACTGTTGAGTCATATAAAAAAATAAGAGGGAAAATTAATTTTCACCATGTATTTTATTTAAATCTATATCCAAAATATCATCATTTCAACATGTGGCTCTAGTTACCGTTTAAGTGCTTGATAACCACATGTGGCTAGTGGTGACCGCAGTGGACAGCACAGTTCTAGAATGAGAACTGCATGCATTTTGCTTGCACAAACTCCATCATAAATAGCATATTGTAGAGCAATGAGCATTTTGAATCCCAGCTCGGGCTCTTACTGTTTGGGTGACCTTAAGAAGTTACATACGTTTCTGCAGTTTGGATTTCTAATGTATAAAATAGAGTATTGATTAATGCCTAGAGAGTTGTTTTGAGGCTTAAATGAGATAACATGCATATGATGCTAGGCACACAGGCACTTGATAAATCAGTAATTATCAGTATCGGTAAGTTTCACTGTGGAGTTTGGATAAAATTGTTAAGTTCTTCCTCAAATAAGAGCTGGATGAGAACACTTAGCAAGTAGGGATGAGGCATTGACTTTGGCTTGGCTTTCATTTGGTTCTTTTTTAAGATTTTCTACATCCTTTCTGGTGTCCTGTGTTGTTTGCATTTTCATTGCTCACTTTCCTCTTCAGAGCCTTGCTTGTTGCTTCTTGGCTGCTGTTCTGGTGTTTCACCTTCTCAAGTTCTTGATGTCTCTCATTCAGAGTCTCTGTAATCAATTCTGGTTTTATGCCCAGTTCTATTTGTGACTCACTGTCTGGGCCTGATGCTTGCTTTCTGCTTCCCTGGCACCAACTCTGGTTTTATTCTTGTTCTGCCCCGGAAAATAAACTAGGACAGATAACCTTGCTCACTGGATGCTTGATGAGTGTGGGCTTTCTAAAGATTGGGTGTGATCTTCAGTACCTGTACCTAAGCCTAACAATGAATTCCTATGGGATTTAATTTGATACCCCAAGGTGAATTAATTTAAGGGCTATGTAAGTGGAAAATATCATAACTCAGACATGCAAAGAGTTAACCACAGTGGAGCTTGACTTAGGAATTGTGAAAGAAATGGTAGGGTTGTTTATAGCTTAGGGGTTTTGATGGATTAAGGATTGGGCCAACTTCAGTGCTTATTTGCTTAAACAGTTGCCCAGAGACTGGGTGAAGGTGGGAATACTGAGAATTGGGGTAAGGAACTTCCTGCTGCTGAGTGATTCTAGGAGTGCTAATTATGGTAAATTGCTGTGATTTTTTTGGTTTGGTTTTTGTTTTTTAAATGCAAAACTCAAAGAAGCTTTCCAATCCAATCTTAAATGAATGGCCCAGAAAAGAAAACCTAAAGTAAAGGTGGCTATTTTCTTCTGAAAATCGTGAGGACAATATGTGAATAAATGCAACCTTCGTGAACATCTGTACAAACTATAACTCCTTAGCTAGGGGGGGAACTTGGAGGCAAATTACTTGTCCTATTTTTGCAAGTCCTGAAGACAAAGCAACAGTCAAGTATCTGATCTTTGTGGTGAATATCTCCTAAAATAGAGTTGTTCAAATCATTGGCAGTGTTAGGACTGCTGGTTACCCGCTTTGAAGAAATACAGATGATTCTGAGTTGCACAGGGTGAGTTTATCAAGAGTGATGACAAAGGGGGTACTGATTGTGATGGGATTGGATATTCTTTGCTGTGCTGCATGGGGTCTCGACCTTTACCCAGTTTTAAGACCCAGTCCAGTTCCTGCCTCTTTCATAGCTTTCCCTTAAATGTATTCTTTTTTTCTTTAAATACATTTCAGTCTATAGCATGAATTTGATAAAAATTCTGTATAATCCTGGAGAAGGAAATGGCAACCCACTCCTGCAATCTAGCCTGGAAAATTCCATGGAACCTGGAAGACTAGAGTCCATGGAGTCACAGAGAGTTGGACATGACTGAGTGACTAAGCAGCAACCACTGCATAACCCTAGGGAAGCTCTCTCATTGTCTTGACCAGTCTACAGAATCTTAATGTTATTTAAGATTTCTCATGGGTAAGTTTTATTTTCCAACTAAATTGGGAGCTCCTTGAGGACAGGGGCTATTATTTATACTACTTTAACCCCCAGCCCTGCCCAGGAGGTATTTATTGATTATATTTATCCCAGAGTCAATCTCTGGGGTGAGTGTTGTTCACATAGTTGAGACAAGTGGATAGTCACAGCCTTAGATCCCCGCCCCCAGCCTCTTCATGTGTTGCTTGTCCTCAGCTTATTGTACCCTATGGAAGTCAGGAGGGAGTGATCCTTTCCAGTCTTCCTAACACCTAGTTAGTCCTAGGAGTTATGTTCCTAATACTCAAATTCTGATATGTAAATGAATAAAAATAAGAGACCATTTCTTTCCATGCTGTGGGTTGTACTCCCAAGTTGCATGAATCATCTAATGAATGCATGCTTTGTATCCTGAGGGACTGAAAGAGAAAAGAGGGTTAATGGATCTGATAGCCACCAGCTCCAGAACACACAGACACACACACAAACACGAGGATACTTGTGACTCTTGGGGACTTACTTTGTGTTGTACTGGAAATTATTTACACACTTGACTTTTTAACATCTGAGATTTATCTTATGTATCCTTGTCTTTTCCTATAACCTCTTTTAAAAAAATATTTGTTGTATAAATGCACTATCTTTACACATTGAAAAGTCAATAAGTATGTCAGTTGTTCATTTCAGTGGTCAAGAAAAGTTTTTAAGTTTTTATTAAGTAGCTTCCTTTCAGTGACTATTCCAAATTTTTACCATTCCCTTTAAGATCCTACTAAACTTTTCCACTTTGATTTTCTAAAACTTAGTGTGCCTTTTCATGTATAAAAAAACTTAAAGCCTTCAGATGTGATCAGTCTCAAGTCTTCCTTTCTCCCATTTCCAATCTCTATTATTCTTTTTAAAATACACTTATCTACTTATTTTTGGCTGTGCTAGGTCTTCGTTGCTTCTTGGGATACTCTGTGGTTGTAGAAGGCTTCTCATTACTGTGGCTTCTCCTGTTGCAGAGCACAGGCTCTAGGGCATGTGGGCTTCAGGGGTTGTGGCTCCTGGGCTCTAGAACACAGGCTCAATAGCTGTGGTTCATGGGCTTAGTTGCTCCTCTGCAGGTGGGATCTTCCTGGACCAGGGATCCAACTCGTGTCTCCTGCATTGGCAGGTGGATTCATTACCACTGAGCCACCAGGGAAGCCCTCTTTATTATGCTTTGCTACATTTGCCACTGCTCTTTGATTCCTTCCCATGTAACTCTATCCCCCATTGGCTGCCTAATCCTTGCACACTCTTGGCACTTCTCATGCCTCTGTGTCTTTGGCGTAGGCATCTTTTCCTTTGCTTTTCCTTAAATTTTGGCATTTTTCTTCTACAGCTCTGCTAACACCAGACTTTTTGCTGGTTGATCACATCATGCTTCTCACTCGTTAACTACCCCTCACCTCCTCACACATATCCATATGCTCTGATTCTCAAATGTATATTTCTAAACTAGATGTCTCTCCCCACGCCCCAGAGGCTCAAAATCTCATAGGGAAATGTCCTCCTGGTCAGCTTTACCCATGAAGAGGCTGTGTGCCCTACTTACCCTTGCATCTCCAGGCACTACTAGTATGCTCTAAAATGGCATGATTTTTTTCTTATGCTATGATATCTCACCTCCATGTTTATAGACAAGTAAATAGAACCTTGAAAATGTTGTGACTTCAAGGTCAAAATGCTCGGTACAGTTTACAAATTTGTGACTAACTTCTTATCCTGTGTAGGGCCTTGGGTGCCTTTCTCTCTAGATTTCCTGATATGTGAGCATCCTTCATTGTGTCCATGGGATTACAAACTGTCATCTCTGGTAACTCTCTGACAGTGAAATGCAGGCTCCTTCACGCTTCCTGAAATTGCACTGTTGGATCACTCTAGGATTAAAAATCACACTGCAGACCAGGGAATAAACTGACTTTGGGGGAAAGTTAGCAGCAGTTGAGACAGGCTGAGATTTGTAGAGTGCAACATTCTGATCATACAGTGAAATACGCAAATGGGAGAGACCGTGAGATACTATCTAGTTTATTCCTTCATGCTCAGATATAGGCAAAATTGTTTCTGTGTTGCTATGTAAAAAGATTTCCTCAAATTTACTTGAGATGAGTTCATGTTCTTTAATGATATTATATTCAGTGGATCACCTTTTGGTGTTTGATTTTGGGTGTCTGGGTTGATGATTCTTGACAGACGACATTCTGGGACATTCTAGCACCACATATCACTGTGTTTGACACTTTCAGAATTTATATTCTGCATATTTTCCAGAGTCCCCTGGAACCCGTATCCTTGTAGTAGGATTTGTGACATCCTTATATCCTGCAGATGGTGATATTCTATACTGTGGTGGAATATAGGTGACTCTTCCATATTTTCAAGTTAGCATTCAATGTTTAAAATAGTTATACTTTTTCTTGTCAACCCATTAAGGACCAAATTCGTGTCCCTGCAGTTACTCTGAATTAGGTAGTATACTGTCTTTGTTAAAGGGAGATTAAAAGTACTAAAGATGCATGTTAACAACTTGATCACTGAACTTAGGCTTTTTCCATGTATACTCAGATGAATTTGATAAAGTATTAAAAGAGACAGCTTTGGGGCTTCTGTGTGAGAGAGTGTCTGCATGCCTGGTAGCAATAGATAGATGTTAAAGGCATTTTGTTCAGGGCCTTAGTAAAATGAGTGTTTGCCTTTTTGTAGTTTTCAAAAAGCTATTATCCCCTATGTATGAGAAAGGGATTCTGCATTGTGATTTGCTTTCATAACTGAGGAGGACAAGAACCTTTTTTTTCCTGATTATAATCTCATTTCATACTGATTTGATATGAGGAAATTTTTCTACAGTTTTTAGGTAACAGTGGTCTGTCTGCTGATGCTAAGACTCTGGTGCTACTAATTCTATTCATTTATTTAGCATTTTTATAGTTTACATATTCACTTATGTACAGTAGCAAACTTGATCCTCAATGTTAATGAAATAATATTAAGAACATCTTACCTTTTGAGGGGCTAAGCTGAGGATTTATTGTCTTTAGTTTGGATCATCATTATTATAGCTATTTATAACTCTCAAAACTAGTATCTTAATGTTAAGATAATAGTAATGTTGGGTTATTGAACTGTGGTTTCAATAACAACTGACAGCTTATTGCGCTTTCATTTGTGGTACTTCTTATGTCATTTCAGGTAATTAGCACACTTATTAAAAGCCCTGGCAATGGCTTAGGCTTTTGAACAATAATACGATCTCTTACTCTAGAAGATAAGAGATTACATTTTTAAGATAGTCATAAAATATTTCTATTACATTGTAAGAATCTCATGTACTGCTGAATTAGGTACAGTAATTCTCCATGAAACAGAGTAATACTTGCTGGCTATATTCCTAGATTTAACCAATTAATTCTTAGGAAATGGAGAACCAGAAAATGAAAAAAACAAAACAAAACTCATAATTCTTCATTAGGTACTGAATGTACACTTTCTTCTGACTTCTTTTTAGCATCTAATTTTTAATGGAAACCTGCTGAAGATATTACATTTAAAAATACCTTGGCTGGTAAATGAAATCAGCATGGTAGATTTTTGTGGTTTTTCATTGACTGAAAGAATGAGGCCAATGAACCATTTATTTAATAAACCTTTCAGCGTACTGACATTTTCTAGGTACAACTGCTCTTGTAGTCTCATTCATTTCATGCTCAGGCCAGTAGTTACAGTGTGCTTCTTGCCAGTGGAACCGAATAATGTAGACTATACATCGCTAGGAGGAATCGCATAGCCCATTGGTTAATGTAACCTGGTTGAAAATTATGAAAATAAGTTGTTTATCGAAGTGTTTTCATTTGCGCCATGTATGTCACCCACTTTAACTTGGTTGATCATCAATGGAGTTAGTATTATTTCCATTTTATCCAGGAGAAATCTAAAGGCTCTAAGTGAAAGTCTCTCAGTTGTGTCCGACTCTGCGACCCCATGGACTAGACAGTCCATGAACTCCTCCAGGCCAGAATACTGAAGTGGGTGTCCATTCCCTTCACCAACCCAGGGACTGAACCCAGGTCTTCCACATTTCGGGCAGATTCTTTACCAGCTGAACCACTAAGGGAAGGCTAAAACTAAGTTTCTACACTACTAAAGGCTTATTTTATAGTCCTAGCAACTAGTGTAGTCTCTAGGACAGAGTACTTGATGAGGAAACATAGGTAAAACAATCGAGTACAAACTTGTAAGAGGCAGACCCAAATTTTAAACTTCTATCTAAAGTCTCCCTATACTCTCACTTTTCTACTCTGCCTCTTAAATAACTGAATTTTGGGGGAAGTTAGTCCCACTAGAAAAAACATCTGTAGTATTTTTCGTCCAAATGCCCAAACTTTTTTATTGAGGATGGTTTACCTTCAACCTGGTATTGTGATTGCAAAGCCAGGAGGGTCTTTATAGTGTGTTGTCTTTAGAACATCATCCCCAGCTGCCATAGTGTATTGATGGAGATCAAATTTGTATTTTTTTATGTTATTAATAATGTAGTCAATATAGAAGAATGCTTTAAGGTTTCTACTTCTAACTTCTATGATGTGTCAGTTTTTTAGTGTTTCAAAAGCATGGCTTTACAGTTGCAGAAATCTTTAGTAATTCCTGATGATGATTCTTGAAAATATAGTAGACTTTCCGAAAGTCAAGCATTTTTCTCAAATCACTTAGACTGTTACTATTCCATTGTCTGAAAGGCAGGTAATTGAATGAGTGTAAATTACAGTTGATGTTTTAGAAAATAGCGTTTGATCTTGAACTTCCTTAGAAGTAAAATTAAATGTTAAGTTTTCAATTTCATGAGTGCAGTTGTGTTTTTGACTCACATATAATGGTTGATGTACAGAGAAACTGTAGAGATTTAAAATCACTGTCTCTTAAAATTAGAGAATAGAACACAAATCAAGCAATTTCTCCAGGACTGTTCAATTTGATATGAAAATAAAAAGAATTCAGGGCCTTTTTTGGGAATGGCTCGTGGGTATCAGAAGGAGGGGCTTTATAAAATTTTTTTCTTTCATAAATATTTATTGAGTGCTTTTTATGTGTCAGTCACTGTTCTAGACCGAGTAATGTGGAACCCAGTAGTGAATAAATGCTTCATATGGAACTTAGATGCTAGTGGTAGGAATCATAAAATACACAAACAAATGCACAAATACATTATTATTGATAGTGCTGTTCATTGGATGGAAATCAACTGGGAACTAAGCTTTACATAACAGGTGGAAACCCTCTTGGAAAAGGTTAAATTTGAACAGAAATCTGAAGAATGAGGGAATGAGAGAAACTTTCAGGGAAAGGAACTAGACAATGTAAAGGACCTGAGGACTTGTGTGTATGTTCAGTCACTAAGTTGTGTCTGACACTGCAATCCCATGAACTGCTGCACACCTGGCTTTCACAATCTCCTGGAGCTTGCTCAAACTCATGTCCTTTGAGTTGATGATGCCATCCAACCATCTCATACTCTGTCATCCCCTTCTCCTTGTGCCTTCAATCTTTCCCAGCATCAGGGTCTTTTCCAATGAGTAGGCTCTTCACATCAGGTAGCCAAAGTATTTGAGCTTCAGCATCAGTTCTTTCAATGAATATTCAGGGTTGGTTTCCTTTAGGATTGACTGGTTTGAAATTTGAGTTTAGAATTTTTAGGAAAGAGATGAGTGGGAGGGAGAAATATAATAGATCAAATGGCAGAGGTAGAATGGGCCAGACCATGTGTGGCCTATGAGGCCACAAGCAGGAGCTGGGATTTTATTCTCAGTAATAACAGCACATTGGTAGTACCATGGCAGATGTTACATGAGCCAGTGTAAAATTTGCACGTAAAAATGGAATTTGCATGATGGCTTTTACATTATTAGGAGAAAAAATTCTACAGTGAAAGAGTGGAAGCAGAGAGGTCAGATAGTACCCCATTGTAGTAGTTAAGGTGAGACTTGGACAAGAATGGAGGGGGAAAGAAGTAGATAGATTTAATGTATATTTAAGCTACCGAGTACAGGATGTGCTGAAAGTTGGGAATGGGAGGGAAAATAGGTGACTTCTGATTTATTCACTTGAGAAGATGGTGGTATAATGAAGAATAGGAGAAATAGTGGGAGAGAACGATGGAAATGCATGACTCTATCTTTTAAGTATGAGATATTCATTAGTCATATACTTGGAAATGCTACGTTTTCTTTTTGGCCATGCCACCAAGACTTGCAGAATATTATTAACATTTAATAGTTTCCTCACCAGGGCTTGAACCTGGGCCCTCAGCACTGAAAGCACAGAGTCCTAACACCTGGACTGCCAGGGAATCTCATAAATTGTTATTTGAGTATGAAAGTCTGCCTCAGGTTAAGATGTCAGGGTTGGAGGAAAATTTTGTAAACAGTGAGGAAATCATATTAAAACCATGAGACTTGATGAGGTGATCTGGGGATACACTGCAGACAAAGAGGGCTCCAACAGAGCCATGAGACACTGTGATAACCATTCAGAGGTCAAGTTGAGGAGCAAATATAGGCTAAGCACCCTGAAAATGAGAAGCCAGGAAGGTAGCAGGAGAATCAAGAGTGTGAAGGTGTTCAGTGCGTCACTCGTAGAAGAGGGCAGAGTGTTTAAAAATGAAGGGTAGGCTCAGTTGTGTTTATGCCACAGACAGGCCGAGAAGATGAGGAAAGCAAGGTTAACTCTAGCACAGGAAGTGGTTTATGTGCTATTTTTTGAACTAAGCATTGATAGTATGCAATCTCCAGCTTTGAGTAGCTGGGCAGATAGAAAGTAGTCATGGTATTAATATCTTATTTTTAAAAGTTGTGACAGTCATTTTATAAATATATCAATAAAGCTGTTAACTGAGGTGATATATTTTTCCTTGATTCCACAGTTTGGCTAGAATTCTTACATTGTGTTACTGTACACAGCGTAGACTTCATAGGTAAACAAGAGGTTAAATACCTACAGTGTCATACCATGAAAATATAGAATCTTTAATGTTAACGCCTGTGGCTAAATCAGTAGGTTGCAGTGAAAGAGCTTAAGTGGCAGAGGTGCAGAACTGGAAACCCTATCCATAGTCACAGGAGCTATAAAAGTAAAAAAACTGTGTTTTCTAGAATCGTAATCATATACATTAAAGAAGTAAAATTTGATACCTATGCATGAAGATTTTCAAAGAAACAGACCCCATTATCAGAAATGTATCGTGGCAGATCTGTGAGAGGATGCATAGCTGTATAATCATCATCATTAACTGATGTGGTTTGGCAATCTAAAATTGTCTCTTGATGCTGTGGGAGACATAATGTCACAAAGCTGTATGAATTCAAAATGTTTTATGGGTATGGTGCCTTCAACTCAACGTTAAATCTCATTGTATTTCTTCTGATCTTATCTAAGAAAATACTTTTTATAGGCCAAGTACTTCTACTTTCTTCAGATGACCTCTTGCAAAAAATCATGATTTTGCATTATAATTACATTGTTTAGATGTCTTTTTCTGCTGTAGGAATACCATGTACTTATTTTGCCATAATTTGCAAGTGATGATAAAATTTAGAGAATTTTTTTTTAACTACAACAGTGGAAAGTAGAATTTAAAAGTATTTTAAAAAGTGAAATTGAAGAGTTGAAACTCAGAAAGCAGATCAAATTTGGCAGCATTGCTCTTTTTCTTCAGTTGCCAAATCTTGTCTGACTCTTTGGGACCCCGTGAACTGAAACACGCCAGACTTCCCTGTCCTTCATTATCTCCTTGAGTTTGCTCAAATTCATGTCCATTGAGTTGGTGATGCCATCCAGCCATCTGATTTTCTGTTGTCCCCTTCTCCTCCTACCCTCAATCTTTCCTACCATTAAGGTCTTTTCCAGTGAGTCAACTCTTTGCATCAGGTGGCCAAAGTATTGGAGCCTCAGCTTCAGCATCAGTCCTTCCAATGCATATTCAGGGGTGATTTCATTTAGGACTGACTGATTTGATCTCCTTGCAGTCCAAGAGACTCTCAAGAGTGTTCTCCAGCCCCACAATTTGAAACCATCAGTTCTTTGGTGCTCAGTCTTCTTTATGGTCCAGCTCTCACATCTGTACATGGCTACTGGTAGAACCATACTTTTGATTATATAGACCTTTGTCAGCAAGGTGATGTCTGTGCTTTTTAATATGCTGTCTAGGTTTGTCATAGCTTTTCTTCCAAGGAGAAAGTGCCTTTTAATTTTGTGGTTGCAGTCACTGTCCACAGTCATTTTGGAGCCCAAGAATATAAAATTTGCCACTATTTCCCCATCTATTTGCCATGTGATGGGACAGGATGCCATGATCTTAGTTTTCTGAATGTTGAATTTTAAGCCAACATTTTCACTCTCTTTTTTCACCCTCATCAAGAGACTCTGTAGTTCCTCTTTACTCTCTGGGCATTAGAGTAGTACCATTTGCATATCTTAAGCTATTGATATTTCTCCCAGCAATCTTGATTCCATCTTGTGAGTCATCCAGCCTGGCATTTTAAATGATGTACTCTACATATAAGTTAAATAAGCAGGGTGACAATATATAGCCTTGAAATACTCCTTTCCCAATTTTGAACCATCCAGTTCTAAACTGTTGGTTCTTGGCCTGCATACAGGTTTCTCAGGAGGCAGGTAAGGTGGTCTGGTATTCCCATCTCTTTAAGAATTTCCCACAGTTTAGAAAACAGACAGAATGCTATTGGGAAAATATTCTTAGTCAAATAGACATATGTAGGCATACATTTTAGAAAGATCATTAAAAAGTGACCAACAGCTTCTTAAAAGAAAATCCAATATGCTTCTTATAAAAACAGATCAGAAATTGATAATCACATGGACAGCTTAACTTTCTTTACTGGCTGGTTAGTTCAGTGGTAAAAAACAACAACAATGTGATTTTGGTGGCTCACTGATAGAAACAAAGGAATAATGCTGAATGCTAACATTAAACATCATTTACTTATTCAGAAATTAATGAATATCAATGAAAATCATGAAGTTAGACAAGCATCATATAAAAAGATATCAGCTAATAAAATGTTGATGTCAGCTGTGTGTGATAGTTGCTGAGTCACAAAGTCAACTCTTTGTGACCCCCATGAACTGTAGTCCACCAGCCTCTGCTGCTATGGGATTCTCCAGGCAAGTCTACTAGAGTGGATTGCGATTCCCTTCTCTAGGGTATCTTCCAACCCAGGAATCAAACCTGGGTCTCCTGTATTGCTTTCAGATTCTTTACCATCTGAACCACCAGAGAAGCCCATATATCTGCTATATCTCAATAAAAATTTGGTCTTAAGTAATGATAAAGGAAATACAAATTAAGATCAAAATGGATACTGTTTTAAACCCACTAGAATGCAAAAAAAAAAAAAAAGAGAGAGAGAAGCCTTCCTATTAATATATCGAATGTTGGCAAGAGTGTAGAGTAATGGAAACTCCAACAGTGCTGCTAATGGGGGTGTAAATTAGGATGGACACTTTTGCAAACAATTTAGTATCATCTTGTGAAGTTAAACACATACATTCCCTATGACTAACAATTCTTTTCTTAAGTATAAATTCCAGAGGAACTCTTAACACATGTGAACCAGGAGATGTATATAAGAATATTTCTAGTTGTATTATTTAAAATGTCAAAAATACAAAAACAGAAATCCCTAGGAACATCCTAAATGTCCAGTGACAAAAATGGATAAGTATATTTTGCTAAAGTCACACAAGGGATTATCTAACTTTGAAAATGAATGAATTACAGTTGAATGCAATGACACAAACACATCTTTGAAACATAATGTTGAGTGAAAAAAAAGACCCAAGTTTCAAGAGATTGTGTATAGTGTGATACCATATTTGTAAAGCTTAAACTAAGCAAATTGAATTAGTGCATTGGCTAGGAATACATATATAGCTGCAAAAATTACTTAAAAAAAAAGTTAGTGATTACTTCTGGATGAGGAGGAGAAGAAGGAAGGAAACTGGGAAAATATATAGCTTTAAGAACAGTAGTAATTTTTTTGTTCTTGGTGATGGGTTTAGTAGGTGGTGGTTCACATCCACTTTTATTCTTCCTAACTCTACATATATTACCTGTTTTTCTGTGTATCAAATAGGATAGAAAGCAATCGCTTATGAAATCAGTTATTGTTCAAAACATCTTGACTGACAGCAGAGATAAGGTACGACCTAGGTAGGGCACCATGTTCTCAGATAACTATATGCTCCATTTGCTGTTTATATCACCAATAGCTTGATGGCAAGCAGAAGGAAAGAACACTGATAATACAGTTACATCTCTCTTTAGAAGCTTAGCTCAGATACTGGGCTGTTTCAGAAATCATTGAGTATATTTAAAATTTCCATTGACAATGAGACACGTTGTCCAATGCCTGCTGAGCCCTCTTTCTTCCTTCATTCAGTTTTCAAAGTGCTGCCAAGATAAGAATAAAGAAAATCAAATAAATCATTTGTCAAAAGACTCATGTGTAAGGTATAGGTAAATAGTGTAGGAGTACTGATTAAAATGAGCAGATTGAAATGCTGATAACCAAAACCTCTCTAAGCAGATAGAGTGGCAAAGTAAGAGCTTCCAGCATTTGAAGTGGCCCCATAATATCAGGAACAATGATGTGAATGTGAATCTCAGCACTTGTTGAGTGCTGTGTATTTAACTGAAGAGATAATTGTATGCAAGTCTGTGGAATCCCTGGGCAGATTAAAAACACATGGTATTTGGTAGATTATAAAAATATTTCATAATGTTTTTTGTATTCATGAAAGTATAGTATAATTAGATTTTGGCTTCATTTGTGCTTGTGACTGCCATTGTTAATTTTTTTCATTCCAAAATTTTATTAACTCATAACCTCAGAGTCATTACTTTCCTTGTGTATTTCATACTTAGCTTTAGCTAAGTTTAAGGATGTAATTGCTATGGAAGGAGAAATGAAAAATAGAATAAAGAACTGGTTCCCTGTTGCCTCATCTATGGTCATAGATTTTTAGGTGCTATCCTCTTGATCCAACATTCGATAGTTGCATTCCTTCCCTCCCTAACCTTTGTATTATATCATCCTTCTCTTCCTTTCTCCCTCCGTTCTTTCTCACACTTTGCTCTGTCTTCCTGTCTTCAGGTGCTGTTTGGATTTGTAGTCTTATGTCTTAACAAAATTCTTATTCACAATACTTTCGGTGGAAGGGAGTTACTCCTATATAAAATTAAACATCTGAGGAATTGGCATAATCTGTTCTTTATACCTTAAATTAGAACATTAGATTACCAGGTTGCCTAGGAATGCCTTCCTCCATTCTTCCATTTACTTATTCATCCAATAAACACATGTACTGAGTATCTAGTACATGGCAGTGCTCTTGTGGACTTCTGGGATACAACTCTGCAGAATGGCATAGTCCCAACCTCTGAGAAGTTCCCTTTATGAAGAGTCTGCTCAATTTATAATTTAGAGATATAAGCTGTCAAATATATGAACTATTGAGGTTATTTAAAATAAGCAAGGGTGTCTTTCTAGGGAATGCTGACCTTTGTGAATCCCTTTCTGAATCTCTCCTCCATTGTATTTGTGTTGGCTTTGAAGTCCTTGAGTAAATTCCAGGTGTGTGTGTGTGTGTCTGTGTGTGTATGTGTGTGTGCACATTCTCAGTCATTTCTGACTCTTTGTGACTATAAGGACTGTAGTTCAACAGGCTCCTCTGTCCATGAAACTTTCTAGGCAAGAATACTGCAGTGGGTTGTCATTTCCTTTTCCAGGGGATCTTCCCAACCCAGGGGTGGAACCTGCATCTCTTGCATCTCCTACATTGACAGGTAGATTTTTTTTATCGTCTGAACCACCAGGGAAGCCTTCATCAGGTCTTACACTGATTGCAGCATTATTTACAACAACCGAGACATGGAAACAATCTCAGTGTCTGTCAATGGATGAATGGGTAAAGAAAATGTGATATTTATATAGTATGGTATATTATTCAGCTGTAAAAAGAAGGAAATCCTACCATTTGTGACAACATGGATGAACTGTGAGGGCATTATGGTAAATAAAATATCAGATAGAGAAAAACAAATAGTGTATGTTTTCACTTATATGTGGAATCCAAAGATGTTAAAATCATAGAAATTGAGAGTAGGCTGGTGGCTGATAGGGAGTACGAGAAATGAGATGTTGGTCAAAGCCTGTAAACTTCAAGTTACAAGATGAATTAGTTCTGTAGATCTAATGTACAGTGAAGTGACTATACATAACAATACTTTGCTCCATATTCGAAAGTTGCTAAGACAGTACATCTTAAATGTACTCTCATTACACATACAAAACTGGTAATTTGGTGAGGGGATAGAGGTGTTAACTTACCTTAGTTTGGTTGTTTTTCAATATATACTTAGATCATCATATTGTATACCTTAAACATACACAATGCTTTATATCAATAAAGCTGAAGAAAACTGAGCTACAGTGTCATTGGTTTAGTTTTTGAGATCTGTTTTATTTTTGAGTATGTGATGACTAGATCAGGAAATAGTGAGTGTATCCTTTGTGAAGGGTAGAAAGATATCAAGGACTGGACTTTTTAATGGAATCAAAGTATTTGACACTTCAGTACATTTCAATCGCCCAGTTGTGTCCAACTCTTTGCTATCCCATGGACTTCAGCACGCCAGGCTTCTCTGGCCTTCACCATCTCCCAGCACTTGCTCAAACTCATGTCCATCAAGTTAGTGATGCCATCCAACCATCTTGTCTTCGTTATTCCCTCTCCTCCTGCCTTCAATCTTTCCCAGCATCAGGCCCTTTTCTAAAGAGTTGGCTCTGCACATCAGGTGGCCAAAGTATTGGAGCCTCAGCTTCAGCATCAGTCCTTCCAATGAATATACAGGATTGATTTCTTTTAGGATTAACTGGTTTGGTCTCCTTGCACTCCAAGGGACTCTCAAGAATCTTCTCCAACACCACAGTTCAAAAGCATCAATTCTTTGGTGCTTAGCTCTCTTTATGGTCCAATTCTCACATCCATACATCAATACTGGAAAAATCTATAGCTTTGACTAGATGGACCTTTGTCAGCAAAGTAATGTCTCTGCTTTTTAATATGCTGTTTAGGTTTGTCATAGCTTTTCTTCCAAGGAGCAAGCATGTTTTAACTTCATAGCTGCACTCACCATCTGCAGTGATTTTGGAGCTCAAGAAGATAAAGTCTGACTGTTTCCATTATTCTCCCATCTATTTGCCATGAAATGATGGGACTGGATGCCATGATCTTAGTTTTTTGCATGTTGAGTTTTAAGCCAACTTTTTCATTCTCCTCTTTCACTTTCATCAAGAGGCTCCTTAGTTCTTTACTTTCTGCCATAAGGGTGGTATCATCTGCATATCTGAGGTTATTGATATTTCTCCCAGCAATCTTGATTCCAGCTTGTGCTTCATCCAACCCAGTATTTCACATGATGTTCTCTGCATATAAGTTAAATAAGCAGGGTGACAATATACAGCTTTGACATACTCCTTTCCCAATTTGGAACAGGTGTATTGTTCCATGTCCGGTTCTAACTGTTGCTTTTTGACCTGCATACAGATTCCTCAGGAGGCAGGTAAGGTGGTCTGATATTCCCATCTGTTGAAGAGTTTTCCACAGTTTGTTGTGATCCACACAGTCAAAGGCTTTGGCATAGTCAATAAAGCAGAAATACATGTTTTTCTGGAACTCTCTTGCTTTTTCTATGATCCAACAGATGTTGGCAATTTGATCTCTGGTTCCTTTGCCTTTTCTAAATCCAGCTTGAACATCTGGAAGTTTTTGATTCACTTACCATTGAAGCTTAGCTTGGAGAATTTTGAGCATTCTTTTTTTTATTTTATTTTATTTTTTAACTTTACAATATTGTATTGGTTTTGCCATATATAAAAATGAATCTGCCTCAGGTATACATGTGTTCCCCATCCTGAACCCTCCTCCCTCCCCCCTCTTCCCTCCCCATACCATCCTAGCGTGTGAGATGAGTCAATTGTGTGGTAGTTTGAGCATTCTTTGGCATTACCTTTCTTGGGATTGGAATGAAAACTGACCTTTTTCCAGTCCTGTGGCCACTGCTGAGCTTTCCAAATTTGCTGGCATATTGAGTGCAGCACTTTCACAGTATCATCTTTTGAAATAGCTCAACTGGAATTCCATTACCTCCACTAGCTTTGTTCATAGTGATGCTTCCTAAGGTCCACTTGACTTCTTACTCCAGGATGACTGGCTCTGGGTGAGTGATCACACCATTATGGTTATCTGGGTCATGAAGATCTGTTTTGAATAGTTCTTCTGTGTATTCTTGCCACCTCTTCTTAATATCTTCTGCTTCTGTTAGATCCATACTGTTTTTGTCCTTTATTGTGCCCATCTTTGTATGAAATGTTCCTTTGGTATCTCTGATTTTCTTGAAGAGATCTCTAGTCTTTCCCATTCTATTGTTTCCCTCTATTTCTTTGCATTGATCCCTGAGGAAGGTTTCCTTATCTCTCCTTGCTATTCTTTGGAACTCTGCATTCAGATGGGTATACCTTTCCCTTTCTCCTTTGCCTTCACTTCTCTTCCTTGTCACCTGTCTGTGGCTTTATGGATTGTGGCTAGTTATTGAGAATCTTGTATATGTGTTATTTTTCTCACCTGATAAGAAAACATTTTTTTTTTGAAGTGTGGTTGACTTACAATATTGTGTTAGTTAGGTGTACAGCAAAGTGATTCAGTTATATTTATATATATATATACATACATATATACAGACACATATATATTTGAGATTATTTTCCATTATTGGTTAAGATATTGAACATAGTTCTCATTTTTATACAGTAAGTCTTTTTTGCTTATCTAATTTATGGACAGTGGTTTTTATCTCTTAATCTCAATATTCCTAATTTATCTTGTCCCCACCCTGCCCACCCCTGCTTACTAATTCCTTTTCTCTTTGGTAACCAAAAATTTGTGCTCTTTGTGAGTCTGTTTATGTTTTCTATATAGATTGATCTGTATTGTTTTTTAGATTCCACAAATAAGTGGTATCATATAATGTTTTCCTTTCTCTAACATACTTCACTTAGCATGATATTCTCTAGGTCCATCCATACTGCTGCAAATGTTAATATTTCACTATTTTCTATGATTGAGTGAGATTGCGTTATTATCTTCTTAAGATAATCATTTGTTGATGGGCATGTAAGTTGTTTCCATGTCTTGGCTAATATAAATAGTGCTGGTATGAACACTGGGGTGCGTGCATTTTTTTGAATTAACTTTTTGTCTTTTCTGAATGTATACCCAGAAGTGCAATAGCTGGATTAAACTAGCTCTAATTTTAGTGTTTTTTATTTTTTTGGCTTTTTAAAAAAATTTATTTTATTTTATTTTTTAACTTTACAATATTGTATTGGTTTTGCCATATATCAACATGCATCCGCCACAGGTATACATGTGCTCCCTATCCTGCCCTCCTCCCTCCTCCCTCCCAGTACCATCCCTGTGGGTCGTCCCACTGCACCAGCCCCAAGTATCTAGTATCGTGCATCAAATCTGGACTGGCGACTCATTTCATATATGATATTATACATGTTCAATGCCATTCTCCCAAATCATCCCACCCTCTCCCTTTCCCACAGAGTCCAAAAGACTGTTCTATACATCAGTGTCTCTTTTTCTGTCTCGTATACAGGGTTATTGTTACCATCTTTCTAAATTCCATATATATGCGTTAGTATACTGTATTGGTGTTTTTCTTTCTGGTTTACTTCACTCTGTATAATAGGCTGCAGTTGCATCCACCTCATTAGAACTGATTCAAATGTATTCTTTTTAATGGCTGAGTAATACTCCATTGTGTATGTGTACCATAGCTTTCTTATCCATTCATCTGCTGATGGACATCTAGGTTGCTTCCATGTCCTGGCTATTATAAACAGTGCTGCGATGAGCATTGGGGTACACGTGTCTCTTTCCCTTCTGGTTTTCTCAGTGTGTATGCCCAAACCCAGTGGGATTGCTGGATCATAAGGCAGTTCTATTTCCAGGTTTTTAAGGAATCTCCACACTGTTCTCCATAGTGGCTGTACTAGTTTGCATTCCCACCAACAGTGTAAGAGGGTTCCCTTTTCTCCACACCCTCTCCAGCATTTATTGCTTGTAGACTTTTGGATCGCAGCCATTCTGACTGGTGTGAAATGGCACCTCATAGTGGTTTTGATTTGCATTTCTCTGATAATGAGTGATGTTGAGCATCTTTTCATGGGTTTGTTAGCCATCTGTATGTCTTCTTTGGAGAACTGTCTATTTAGTTCTTTGGCCCATTTTATGATTGGGTCATTTATTTTTCTGGAATTGAGCTGTAGGAGTTGCTTGTATATTTTTGAGATTAGTTGTTTGTCCATTGCTTCATTTGCTATTATTTTCTCCCATTCTGAAGGCTGTCTTTTCACCTTACTTATAGTTTCCTTTGTTGTGCAGAAGCTTTTAAGTTTAATTAGGTCCCATTTGTTTATTTTTGCTTTTATTTCCAATATTCTGGGAGGTGGGTCATAGAGGATCCTGCTGTGATGTATGTCGGAGAGTGTTTTGCCTACGTTCTCCTCTAGGAGTTTTATAGTTTCTGGTCTTACACTTAGATCTTTAATCCATTTTGAGTTTATTTTTGTGTATGGTCTTAGAAAGTGTGCTAGTTTCATTCTTTTACAAGTGGTTGACCAGTTTTCCCAGCACCACTTGTTAAAGAGATTGTCTTTAATCCATTGTATATTCTTGCCTCCTTTGTCGAAGATAAGGTGTCCATATGTGCGTGGATTTATCTCTGGGCTTTCTATTTTGTTCCATTGATCTATATTTCTGTCTTTGTGCCAGTACCATACTGTCTTGATAACTGTGGCTTTGTAGTAGAGCCTGAAGTCAGGCAGGTTGATTCCTCCAGTTCCATTCTTCTTTCTCAAGATTGCTTTGGCTATTCGAGGTTTTTTGTATTTCCATACAAATTGTGAAGTTATTTGTTCTAGCTCTGTGAAGAATACCGTTGGTAGCTTGATAGGGATTGCATTGAATCTATAAATTGCTTTGGGTAGTATACTCATTTTCACTATATTGATTCTTCCAATCCATGAACATGGTATATTTCTCCATCTATTAGTGTCCTCTTTGATTTCTTTCACCAGTGTTTTATAGTTTTCTATATATAGGTCTTTAGTTTCTTTAGGTAGATATATTCCTAAGTATTTTATTCTTTTCATTACAATGGTGAATGGAATTGTTTCCTTAATTTCTCTTTCTGTTTTCTCATTATTAGTGTATAGGAATGCAAGGGATTTCTGTGTGTTGATTTTATATCCTGCAACTATACTATATTCATTGATTAGTTCTAGTAATTTTCTGATGGAGTCTTTAGGGTTTTCTATGTAGAGGATCATGTCATCTGCAAACAGTGAGAGTTTTACTTCTTTTCCAATTTGGATTCCTTTTATTTCTTTTTCTGCTCTGATTGCTGTGGCCAAAACTATGTTGAATAGTAATGGTGAAAGTGGGCACCCTTGTCTTGTTCCTGACTTTAGAGGAAATGCTTTCAATTTTTCACCATTGAGGATAATATTTGCTGTGGGTTTGTCATATATAGCTTTTATTATGTTGAGGTATGTTCCTTCTGTTCTTGCTTTCTGGAGAGTTTTTATCATAAATGGATGTTGAATTTTGTCAAAGGCTTTCTCTGCATCAATTGAGATAATTATATGGTTTTTATTTTTCAATTTGTTAATATTACATTGATTGATTTGTGGATATTGAAGAATCCTTGCATCCCTGGGATAAAGCCCACTTGGTCATGGTGTATGATCTTTTTAATGTGTTGTTGGATTCTGATTGCTAGAATTTTGTTAAGGATTTTTGTATCTATGTTCATCAGTAATATTGGCCTGTAGTTTTCTTTTTTTTGTGGCATCTTTGTCAGGTTTTGGTATTAGGGTGATGGTGGCCTCATAGAATGAGTTTGGAAGTTTACCTTCCTCTGCAATTTTCTGGAAGAGTTTGAGCAGGATAGGTGTTAGCTCTTCTCTAAATTTTTAGTAGAATTCAGCTGTGAAGCCATCTGGACCTGGGCTTTTGTTTGCTGGAAGATTTCTCATTACAGTTTCAATTTCCGTGCTTGTGATGGGTCTGTTAAGATTTTCTATTTCTTCCTGGTCCAGTTTTGGAAAGTTGTACTTTTCTAAGAATTTGTCCATTTCTTCCACGTTGTCCATTTTATTGGCATATAATTGCTGATAGTAGTCTCTTATAATCCTTTGTATTTGTGTGTTGTCTGTTGTGATCTCCCATTTTCATTTCTAATTTTATTGATTTGATTTTTCTCCCTTTGTTTCTTGATGAGTCTGGCTAATGGTTTGTCAAATTTATTTATCCTTTCAAAGAACTAGCTTTTGGCTTTGTTGATTTTTGCTGTGGTCTCTTTTGTTTCTTTTGCATTTATTTTTGCCCTAATTTTTAAGATTTCTTTCCTTCTACTAACCCTGGGGTTCTTCATTTCTTCCTTTTCTAGTTGCTTTAGGTGTAGAGTTAGGTTATTTATTTGACTTTTTTCTTGTCTCTTGAGGTATGCCTGTATTGCTATGAACTTTCCCCTTAGGACTGCTTTTACAGTGTCCCACAGGTTTTGGGTTGTTGTGTTTTCATTTTCATTCATTTCTATGCAAATTTTGATTTCTTCTGTGATTTGTTGGTTATTCAGTAGCGTGTGGTTCAGCCTCCATATATTGGAATTTTTAATAGTTTTTGTCCTGTAATTGAGATCTAATCTTACTGCATTATGGTCAGAAAAGATGCTTGGAATGATTTCAATTTTTTTGAATTTACCAAGGCTAGATTTATGGCCCAGGATGTGATCTATCCTGGAGAAGGTTCCATGTGCACTTGAGAAAAAGGTGAAATTCATTGTTTTGGGATGTTGTTGTAGTCGCCCAGTTGTGTCTTACTCTTTGTGACCCCATGGACTGCAGAACACCAGTCCTCCCTGTCCCTCACCATCTCCTGAAGTTTGCCCAAGTTTATGTCCATTGCATTGGCGATGCCATCCAGCCATCTCATCCTGTGACCCTTGTCTCCTTCTTCTTCTATGCTTGTTTAAATAGTATATAATAGTTATTTTGAACAAACTAAAATGTAGGAAAGAATGGACTATTTTGTGTATGTATTTTTATGTGATCATTTATAAAATTTGAAAACAATGGAAACTATCCCCACATCCACTATCTTCTTTCTTTTATGGTGGAAAATTTGCTTCTACTACTTTAAGTCAACCCATCTGTCATGGTTTGGATCTCATTTCCTCTCAAGGACTTTGGTCCTACCATTTTCATGCTTCTGAGTCCTGAGTTGTTCACTTTTCCTTTTCTACTGAATCATTCACGCCAACATACACAAATCCTCCTACATTTCCTGACCCTACATCTCCCCATGCTACCATCCTGTTTTCTATGTTCACTGTTTCCACTTCTTCATCTCCTTATCCCACTCCTAAGGGACTTCTGTTCCTCCCCTTCACTCTTGCTGCTGTTTCCAAGGTCACCAAGGCTTGCTTCCCTGTTACCCACTGTCATGGCTACTTGTTGAGTTTCTCTTATTCAATCCCTAGGCAACAGTCCACACTTTGGTCTCGGTTGACTATCTCTTTCTTTTGGGGATGTCTTTTTTCTTTTTATGCTTGTGGAAGCAATCTCTCCTGACTGTCTCCCCCTTCTAGGGCTCCTTGTAAACAATTTTATAAACTCTTCTTTCTCTGTTACACCTCTAAAGTTCAGAGTGTACTAGGTCTTGGTCTTTCTTATTTAAAATCTTACTTTGAGTTGGGGTTTCCAGATATATCAATTAAAAATACAGGATGCCTACTTAAATTTGAATTTTATGTAACATTTTTTAATGTAAGTAGACCATCCCCATGGAAAAGAAATGCAAAAAGCAAAATGGCTGTCTGGGGAGGCCTTACAAATAGCTGTGAAAAGAAGAGAAGTGAAACGCAAAGGAGAAAAGGAAAGATATAAACATCTGAATGCAGAGTTCCAAAGAATAGCAAGAAGAGATAAGAAAGCCTTCTTCAGCGATCAATGCAAAGAAATAGAAGAAAACAACAGAATGGGAAAGACTAGAGATCTCTTCAAGAAAATCAGAGATACCAAAGGAACATTTCATGCAAAGATGGGCTCAATAAAGGACAGAAATGGTATGGACCTAACAGAAGCAGAAGATATTAAGAAGAGATGGCAAGAATACACAGAAGAACTGTACAAAAAAGATCTTCACGACCCAGATAATCACGATGGTGTGATCACTGACCTAGAGCCAGACATCCTGGAATGTGAAGTCAAGTGGGCCTTAGAAAGCATCACTACGAACAAAGCTAGTGGAGGTGATAGAATTCCAGTTGAGCTATTCCAAATCCTGAAAGATGATGCTGTGAAAGTGCTGCACTCAATATGCCAGCAAATTTGGAAAACTCAGCAGTGGCCACAGGACTGGAAAAGGTCAGTTTCCATTCCAATCCCAAAGAAAGGCAATGCCAAAGAATGCTCAAACTACTGCACAATTGTACTCATCTCACACGCTGGTAAAGTAATGCTCAAAATTCTCCAAGCCAGGCTTCAGCAATATGTGAACCGTGAACTTCCTGATGTTCAAGCTGGTTTTAGAAAAGGCAGAGGAACCAGAGATCAAATTGCCAACATCTGCTGGATCATGGAAAAAGCAAGAGAGTTCCAGAAAAACATCTATTTCTGCTTTATTGACTATGCCAAGGCCTTTGACTGTGTGGATCACAATAAACTGTGGAAAATTTTGAGAGAGATGGGAATACCAGATCACCTGATCTGCCTCTTGAGAAATTTGTATGCAGGTCAGGAAGCAACAGTTAGAACTGGACATGGAACAACAGACTGGTTCCAAATAGGAAAAGGAGTACGTCAAGGCTGTATATTGTCACCCTGTTTATTTACCTTAGATGCAGAGTACATCATGAGAAACGCTGGACTGGAAGAAACACAAGCTGGAATCAAGATTGCCGGGAGAAATATCAATCGCCTCAGATATGCAGATTTCACCACCCTTATGGCAGAAAGTGAAGAGGAACTCAAAAGCCTCTTGATGAAAGTGAAAGTGGAGAGTGAAAAAGTTGGCTTAAAGCTCAACATTCAGAAAATGAAGATCATGGCATCCAGTCCCATCACTTCATAGCAAATAGATGGGGAAACAGTGAAAACAGTGTCAGACTTTATTTTTGTGGGCTCCAAAATCACTACAGATGGTGACTGCAGCCATGAAATTAAAAGACGCTTACTCTTTGGAAGGAACGTTATGACCAACCTAAATAGCATATTGAAAAGCAGAGACATTACTTTGCCAACAAAGTTTCGTCTAGTCAGGGCTATTATTTTTCCTGTGGTCATGTATGGATGTGAGAGTTGGACTGTGAAGAAGGCTGAGCGCCGAAGAATTGATGCTTTTGAACTGTGGTGTTGGAGAAGACTCTTGAGAGTCCCTTGGACTGCAAGGAGATCCAACCAGTGCATTCTGAAAGAGATCAGCCCTGGGATTTCTTTGGAAGGAATGATGTTAAGCTGAAACTCCAGTACTTTGGCCACCTCATGCGAAGAGTTGACTCATTGGAAAAGACTCTGATGCTGGGAGGGATTGGGGGCAAGAGGAGAAGGGGATGACAGAGGACGAGATGGCTAGATGGCATAACTGATTCGATGAACGTGAGTCTGAGTGAACTCTGGGAGTTGGTGATGGACAGGGAAGCCTGGCGTGCTGCGATTCATGGGGTCACAAAGAATCAGACACGACTGAGCGACTGATCTGATCTGATCTGATCTGATGTCCCGTGTAGTGTGTATCCACATACATCTGTCTATATCTATCTATCTACCTATCATATAAACTATTGGGACATACTTTTGTATGTTTCATGCGGTGTTTGGGACATACTTTTCACTAGGATATAATTGAAATGCAATAGCATGTAAGTTTAAGGGGTATGACATATTGATTTGATAGATTTATGTATATATATTTATATGATTGCCATCGTAGCATTAGCCAACACCTCTTTCATATCACATAATTACTTTTTCTTTTTTTGTGGTGGAAATAATTAAGATCTATTGCTTGGAAAATCCCATGGACGGAGAAGCCTGGTAGGCTTCAGTCCATGGGGTCGCGAAGAGACGGACACGACTGAGCGACTTCCCTTTCACTTTTCACTTTCATGCATTGGAGAAGGAAATGGCAACCCACTCCAATGTTCTTGCCTGAAGAATCCCAGGGACAGGGGAGCCTGGTGGGCTGCTGTCTATGGGGTCACACAGAGTTGGACATGACTGAAGTGACTTAGCAGCAGCAGCAGCAGTCTCTTAGCAAGTCTGATGTATATAAGATAGTGTTGTTGTCTATAATCTCTATACTGTGCATTAGATCTCCAGGACTTTCTATCTGCTCTACTGGCTATTTTATAATTCCCATATTCATGAAACATAAAGGCAACTGTGGGAAAATAAAAGTGAACATATTTCCCACCTAAGCATTTTTCTTTGTAAGTTTGTACCCTTAAACATCATCTTTCCTATTTTGGGATATACTTAAACCAAAATCATTCATTATGTCTGAAATTCATGTTTAGCTCGTGTCCTGTATTTCATCTGGCAACCCTACCCAGTGTGAGTTCATATGGATACTTGGTGTTAAACAGCATCTGTCTGCCCCAGAATTTATCTCTCTTAGCTCCAGGTCTGGGTTCCCAACTTCCTAAGTATCATCTTGGACACCTCTCTTCTCAAACTTAGTATGTCCAAAGAGAATTATTCATTTCCATCTCCTCTCTTTCTTACTAATGACACCAATATTTTCTTTACTACCTTCTCATAAAATATTTGGACAAGCTCTGAGGTGTATATGCTCAAAACATACCACAGTGTATGCAGTTTTATTCATCTTTGCTGATACCTTATTTGGTCAAGCCATCATAACAACTCACTTGCGATGGCCCCAGCTTCCTCCTAGCTCTATTACATCAACTCCGTACAATTCTGTATCCATGTAAAAACTCTTTATAAAGTGATCTTTAAAAGATGTTCATGAGATCATGTTATTTGACCTATTGTAAATTGCCCTATTGTAAAGCTCCCTCCACTTCTACCTTCCAATGACTTTTCACTGCACACTGAATAATCCCAAATTATTTTTTAAAAATTAATGTATTTTTAAATTGAAGGATAATTGCTTTACATAATTTTGTTGTTTTCTGTCAAAAATTGACATGAATCAGCCATAGATATACATATGTCCCCCACCCCTTGAACTTCCAGCCCATCTCCCTCCCCTGAATAATCCCAAATTCTTTATCTTAACCAAGGCCTCTGTGATCCAACTCTTGCCAGTATCACTTTTCTGACCCATGCCTACCTGCTGTGGCCACACTGCCTTCTATTTCAATATTTCTCTATTTTTCCCCTTAGAATATGCTTTCCCTTTTTTTCTCATGGCTAGTTCCTTTGACTACTATTTTTCTCACCATCCTCTCTGATGTTGCTTTGAAATCTCCAGCCTTCCATCACTGTCTATCACGTGGCTCTCTTATTTTTTTCATCAGCTGTAATTAATACTTGAAACTACCATATTGGTTTATTTAGATGTTCATTTACTTTCACTCTTCTGGAACATAGATTCTGTGAGGAGAAGGACTTTGTTTCTTTTATTAACTATTTTATCTATAGCTCCCAAAATAGAACATAGTAGGTATTCAATAAATATTTGTTGGCACTGAATTAGTGGTTTTCTAAAATGCATTTGAGCCATGAAAATTCCAGCATGTTACCCTTCCTTGGATTTGAAGGGGAGCCTGGTGGGCTGCCGTCTATGGGGTTGCACACAGTTGGACACGACTGAAGCGACTTAGCAGCAGCAGCATAGAATGAAAATATTTCCACTTCTTTTTCCCACTGGCACTTATGTTATGATGTTGAGTTGGACATGTTGATGAAAAAAACAGCAATCAGTACCAATGAAAACGCAGAATGATTTCATCTGCTGGTATGAGCTGGTTCTGCCCCTGGGGAAAAGCCTGATATATTATAGCCAGTCAGGATCCTACAATGGATTGTCTTTCAAAGTCAAATTTCAGCCTGTCAAAGAGGTGGAGAAAATGATTTGTGACCTGAAGAGCTGGTAGATTAATATTTCTGAAAGAGTGTTCACTAAACCCCCTGCAGCTACTTGTTTGTTCCTCTATTAAGACATCTCTCCCTCTGGTGTAGGAACTGCTTTGCACAAAACAGCACCTTTGCTTTGTGTATAGACATTTCCCCTGCCCCAAGATGGGGTTTCCCAGTGAGGTGTAACTTTCATTAGCCCCTTTGGATGATGCACTTGCTGAAACAAGTTTGTGTCTTATTCTCAGAGCTTCATTTCAGAGCCAGAATGCACTGGGTGTCTGGGGGAGCTGTGATGTATGGAGCGGAAAGAAGATTGATTTTCCACCAGGTACCAAGTACCTGGAGTAATGAGAATGGCAAATTACTTGCTCACTGAGCAGACATGACAAGAATGTCATGGAGTGAGTTTGTATGTATGCAAACACTCTGTGGTCACATGGGGGAGAATTCCACAAAGTGACCTTATCTCTGGAAGGTATCTCTCCAAAGCACCACCATATGCTGGGAAGGCTACGCTCAATGAAAGCTGTGTAATAGCTGCTTAAAAACAAATGCTTCTAATGAATAATGTAATGCTCATGGTACAGTAGGAAATAGGATAAATTGTGATGCCATTTTAAAATGGAAGTCTTCAGCTCACAGGCTATTTCTGCCATTCATCTTGAATTTTGTGGCAGTAGAACATAAAATATCTCCTTTAATAGAGTAAATGAAATGGGGTGATTTATCCTAGTCACTGTGGGCCTTTAGAATCTCTCATTTGGTAATGGAAAAAATCAGTGGTTGATGGAGAAGCAGATAATTTTTCGATGTTTAGGCAGTCCAATGCATAGAGAACATACACGCTTCTCAGAACATTTGGGGCAGAAAGAAATTTTTTAAGTCTTTAAGTGACAGAAGAAAATGGTGGTAATATTCCATTAAAACATTTCAAGATCTCCAACATGACAGTTTACACAATTCACTTTAAAAAGCATTGCTAGTGCTTTTAGCTGTAAACTCTTAAAATAACATTAAAACGATAATTTCATTTTCTTAGTTTAAAAGCCTGCTGATTTTAGCAAGTCGTCTTGGATTTAAAATTTTTTTCCCTTGTTTGATATTTATTTGTTGATCATTCATCATTTGTTGTTTTGAAACCTTGGTTTGTGCCTGATGTTATGTTATGTTATTTTAAATGTATGGTCCACAGAGATCAAAGAAACCATCCAGGTCCTCAGGCAACTCATTCCTAGTAACTTACATTGTAAGGTAAAATAAAGCCAGAGAAAATGAACTTGTTAAGCCTAGGTGGGGGGACTGAGCCCTGAGAAGCAGGGTGGAACACACCATTGTGAGAGAGGAGTTATCTGCCTTGGCCCCCCAGTAGTCCCCAGAACATTGACTGGAATACTCAGCAGGATCCAGTTAGTCTAGATATTTGTCAGCAACAAATGTGACATCCTTTAACTTGGTACCCAATGGATAAACAATATATATGTTTTCTGTGTGTCATGCAACATCCTAACTGTTTCACTTGTCACCTGGCTTAGCTAATTTAATAACCCAGGTTCGATGCACGATATTGGATGCTTGGGGCTAGAGCACTGGGACAACCCAGAGGGATGGTATGGGGAGGGAGGAGGGAGGAGGGTTCAGGATGGGGAACACATGTATACCTGTGGCAGATTCATTTTGGTATTTGGCAAAACTAATACAATTATGTAAAGTTTAAAAACAAAAATTAAAAAAAAAATAACCATGCTATTCCTATTCGGTAAATTCTGGCATTAATTCCACTTTGCAGGCAAGGAGATGAATAGAGAGTGAGAGGAAATAATTCTACCAAAGTCATACAGGCAGTTTGTAGTCAAGGCCGACTGGCTGTAGACCCCTCTGGTGTACAGCCTCCTACAACCCCAGGGGAGTTTACCTCTGCTGGGAAGGAAGAGGATCAGGAGGGCTTTGTTTGAAAATAAATGAATCCTGCATTTTGGAATAAGAAATATACTCTAAAATTTACTTTGTGACTGCCTAAAGCATGTTTACGTACAAGGCAAATTCTATAGACTGAAATTCATGTTCATTTCTAGGATCTGTTCACTAAGAATATGGTAATATACCCACACCTTGATCCACTAAAATTTTCTTTCTTTAGGTTGCTTTGATCCTCCTTGGTGCTTGCCTTGTCCTAATATGTGTTGGATTATTGCATTCTTGCTTGGGGCCGTCATTTTTATTCTAAGGTTCTTTGTGTCTACTGATCTTTTAAAGTGTAGCCTCTTACTGAATTTCTAAGAAAGATTGCATCCTTTAAAAGCTTTGCAGAACATGAGTTGTTATATGTACTTATCATTCTCACTTTGCCTGCTTTTCTGTTTGTAAGAGGATGTAGCTACGGTTGCTTCATGTGAATGACTTTTCTGTGTGGTGTTCTTTTACCTACAGCTAAGATTTGCATTTACTTTTGGTGGGAAGAGTTCCGATTGGGGCTGGAGTAATGACAAACTGCCTATGAGTCAGGAGCATGATACCTCCTTGCTCTAATCACTTAGAAATGTTCTGATTTCATCATTTTCTCTCCCTGAGTATTGTGTGGGTTACAGTAATAATAGAAGTTGGCAAGGCTATGGTTTTTCCTGTGGTCATGTATGGATGTGAGAGTTGGACTGTGAAGAAAGCTTAGTGCCAAAGAATTGATGCTTTTGAACTGTGGTGTTGGAGAAGACACTTGAGAGTCCCTTGGACTGCAAGGAGATCCAACCAGTCCATTCTGAAGGAGATCAGCCCTGGGATTTCTTTGGAGGGAATGATGCTGAAGCTGAAACTCCAGTACTTTGGCCACCTCATGCGATGAGTTGACTCATTGGAAAAGACTCTGATGCTGGGAGGGATTGGGGGCAGGAAGAGAAGGGGACGACAGAGGATGAAATGGCTGGATGGCATCACTGACTCGATGGACGTGAGTCTGGGTGAACTTCGGGAGTTGATGATGGACAGGGAGCCTGGTATGCTGCGATTCACGGGGTCGCAAAGAGTCGGACACGAGTGAGCAACTGAACTGAACATTTCAGTATTTGCTAAGTGCTTTATATGTCTTAACTAATTTAATAATAAAGCTAATCCTATCAGAAAGCATTATTTTCTATTGTGTTGGCCAAAATATTCATTCATGTTTTCCATAAGTTGTTGCGGACAAATCTGAATGAACATTTCAGTTCAGTTTAGTTCAGTCACTCAGTCATGTCCGACTCTTTGTGATCCCATGAACTGCAGCATGCCAGGCCTTTCTGTTCATCACCAACACCCAGAGTTCACCCAAACCCATGTCCATTGAGTTGGTTATGCCATCCAACCATCTCATCCTCTGTCATCCCCTTCTCCTCCTGCCCTCAATCCCTCCCAGCGTCAAGGTCTTTTCCAGTTCATGAACCACATTGTTTTTTTCTTTGATATTTTAAATACCTATAAGAACTAACAATATAAAACAACAAAAGTCAAGAACCAATTATGTATATTCTCAGTTGCTTCAGTTGTGTCCAACTCTTTGCAACCCCATGGACTGTAGACCACCAGGCTCCTCTGTTCATGGGATTCTCCAGGCAAGAATACTGGAGTGGGTTGTCATTTCCTTCTCCAAATATTATATACATAAATTTTAATATATATATGGGCATAAATATAATTATATATATGCATGTATATGTATATATACATATCACACATAAATATATGTATGTATGTAATATGTGATTTATATTATATTATGTGATTATATATATTTATATTTATTACATTATAAATATGTTATTTATATTATATATATGTATGTAATATGTGATTTATATTATTATGGCAACCTACTGGAGTGGGTTGCCATTTCCTTCTCAATGCATGAAAGTGAAAAGTGAAAGTGAAGTCACTCAGTCGTGTCCAACTCCTAGTGACCCCGTGGACTGCAGCCTACCAGGCTCCTCCATCGATGGGATTTGCCAGGCAAGAGTACTGGAGTGGGGTGCCATTGCCTTCTCTGATATATATATATATATATATATACATATACATATATATATATATACACACACACCCCATATATATATGTGTGTGTATATTTGGGGTATATGTTTATATATACTTATCTATTTATATATATTTGTAAAAATATGTAAATACATATATTTATCTATATCTACATCTATATATATACACATATATGTGTACATATGTGTATACACATACACATATACATAAATACATATATACCCCAGATACGTGTGTGTGTGTGTGTGTGTGTATTTATTTCAGTTAGATTATAAGCCCCCAGTGATCAAGTAGACACAGATGTCCATTTGGACTCAGAGCTAGACCTTGACGTTATGAGGGCCTGATAGTGGGATCAGGCCAGCTTGGGTCTTTGAGGGAAGTTTCATTCTGGTAGGTGAAGCCTGGTATCTAGGCCATAAGGCAAAAGCAGCATAGCCCAGAGAATTCTTGTGGAGAGCAGGAGAGGTATAAGCAGACAATTAATGTCAAGGGAGACTATTGGGAGGTAGCAAAGACTAGGGCTAAGTTTCAGGATCAGAAAGAACTCCAAGGAGATGGCAAGAGCAAAGAGAAGTCCTTTATAGGTGCTAGATAAAGAAATCAGGCCTGGAAAAATGATAGAAGCTCCATTTCCAGAACCAGGGCACCTGGTGAGGGCCAGACTGACAAATGTGATGTGAGTCCCATGGTTTGGGGCCAGCTGTACTTAAATTTCTCATTCCAACTGCTAGAACTGATTCTAAGTACTAGAGGGTGGGATGAATCTAAAGGAGAGGCAGATAGGTTCGAGCTTGAGAAAAATACTCTCCTTGAAACAATTTTTTAATATAAATTTATTATTCATCTTTTATTATTGTCCAATATTTCATATTTTAGAATGCTTAAGTGAAATGCTATCAGACAAGATTCAAGTGTTCAGCTAGTGGGTTAAACACTTCAGCTTCATAAAAGCCCTCTCCAACAGTCTCAAATGGGATTTTATGGTGTGGTTTTAAATCTGGGTGATATATTCAAAACTCTCTGCTCTGAAACACCTTGATTACTGTCTGACCCTAAAACCTCTATAAAAGCTCATGGAAATTAATGTTCTTATGGCCTGAGTTTGAACTACTAGGCCACATCATATATCCTAAAGGGTATATTTTAATATCAGCAAAAGTTTTACTGATTTGGAACCATCATAAGCACCTTAGAAGTAGTTAACTTCTAAGTTAACTACTATGGTTAATATTATATAATTTACTCCTGATGTTCAAAGACTGTGCATGTCCTTTTAATGGCCAGATTTTACTTTACTTCAGTCTTTTTTTTTAATTAAAATTTTTGTTTCTTGTAATTGGAGGATAATTGTTTACAATGTTGTGTTGGTTTCTGCCATACAACAATGTGAATCAGCTGTAAGTATACATAATCCCCTCCCTCCTGAGCCTCTCCCCCGCTCCCTATAATGCACTCTCCTTTATCAAAGGGAGGCCTTACCCATATCATCACTCAAATATTAACCAATTTTTTGTCAGAACTATGGGAATATTTCTAGATTTAGGTGTATTCCATTAGTTATACTTACTGGGTTTCTTTCTGATTGGTTCTTGAGATGGAGTGAAGATAGTACCCTAAACAAATTTATTTCTAGACAAATTTGTTTCCTTACATAGAAATGAACATTCTGAAAGGAGAGAATACTAGTTTATATCAGTAGTGTTATCCTTTGTCAGAAGATGGAAATGAAGCCTGCTAAGGCAAGCACAACATCAATGGTCAAGTCACTAGCATGGAAGGAGGAGAAGAGTTCGACTCATTCTGTTGAACACAGTAGAGGAATAAAAAAGGGCCAAACTTCTCTGTCCCCTGGCATTATGTTGTCTTTCTCCCTTAGTGCAAAAATGGCAACCAATATGAGACCCAAAACTCCTTCTGCTCTTTCATTTGGTGTATAACATTCCCACTGTTATTGCCGTAGAATGATTTGAAGGAACAAGAAATTTGTAATCAGAGGACCTGGATGGGGGCCTAAGTCTACCACTTATGGTTGTGTCCCTATTGGGCAAGTCATTTCATCTCCCTGAGGCTGTTTTCTTATTTTTGAAATGCTTTGTTCTAGACTTAACTTTTTACTCCAGTCCATGGACTTAAGGATGAAGCCAAGTGAGACTGCTTGCCATTTCTAATCCTTGCATGTTTCCAGTTCCATGTCTTTCCCTAGATTAAATTAGCTTTATCATTTTCTCAGTACTTGTAGATTTGGTGGTAGGACTTCTGAATCTTTGCTGTTTGCTTAAATTTGTCTAAACATACCCATTACAGAATGAATACTTAAGTCATGATAGTTTCCATTTCTTTAAGATGATGTGACATTTGTATTAAATTAAACTTAATTTGAATATCAAAAACGTATCTTGATATGTCATGCTTTCTTATCATCTGTGCTTATTAAAATCTTACCCGTATGTTAAGATTTAGCTCAGTTATTTCCTACGTCATATACAGGGTTAACATTTATGGAGGATGTTCTTAGTGTCAAAAACAGAGAGGGTGCTTCCCATTTGTTGCATAATGTAACTGCCAAAATTGTGGAGGAACTGATATTCAGACAAATCTGCTTATTCTATCTTGATTTTTTTTTTCAGAAAAAATTTGAAAAAGCCGTAAGATTGGTAATGTTTTATTTTTTTATTATATAGATACGAAAACTGGCTTGAAATAATTTATTTCCATTCATATAACCAGTTTGAGTGAAGATATGATTAGAATCTAACTCAGAATTACTAGTCTTGTGCTTTGTCCTATTTGTAAACATTTTATGAAGGTACGTTGAAAGGGATGTTTGGTCACTGTCTCTGCTGCTGCTGCTGCTGCTAAGTTGCTTCAGTCGTGTCCGACTCTGCGACCCCATATACGGCAGCCTGCCAGGCTCCCCCATCCCTGGGGTTCTCCCTAAACCTCTACAATCTTTTATTTAGTATTCCATGCCTCATTCTCCTACTTAAGTGATCTTATAAATCTCATGTCCGTTCCTCTATTATGAGTCCCTTAAAGGAGGAAGGAATTGGGGCTTGCTGATCTTGGTATTGCTTACAATGCCCACCAGAAGGCCTTGCATGAAAGACTCTTAAGAGTCCCGTGGACATCAAGATCAAACCAGTCAATCCTCAAGGAAATCAACCCTGAATATTCATTGGAAGGGTTGATGCAGAAGCTCCAATACTTTGGCCACCTGATGCAAAGAGCTGACTCATTGGAAAAGACCCTGATTCTGAGAAAGGCAGAGGGCAGGAGGAGAAGGAGGTGGTAGAGGATGAGATGGTTACATAGCATCACCAACTCAATGGACATGAGTTTGAGCACACTCTGGGAGATAGTGAAGGACAGGGAAGTCTGGTATGCTGCAGTCCATGGGGTTGCAAAGAATCGGACATGGCTTAGCGACTGAACAACGATATTGCCCCAAGCCAAACTTGGAGTAAACAGTTGCATTTCCGTTAAGTTTGCCTAATGGCAAATATATCTATGCTGTTTAATAATTATCACATAATGATGATGTGTATATAGTAAATAATAGTTTGTGAATTCAGGCTCAGTGTACTTCAGAATTGAATCTATGCCATTATACTCTTTTATTTATGGAAATTAATAGAAAATGAGCAATACATGATTAAAATGTATTTATAATCCTTTTATTAGCTGAATGATGAATTATTTTGTTTGCTATATTTTTGTCAAAACTTAAATCTACAACTTTAATCAAACTGTATACTCCATTTGTGCAAGGATCCTGCCTGTCATTTTCACAGATACATTATAGCCATTATTTAAAGTAACTGGCGTATTTGTTGGATGATTGGTGAGGCTATGGTTTCATTGAATGATGAACCTTTGACTCTTTAGATAATATGATTATTAGGGTTAAAACTTATACATTTTTCACATAGATTAGCTCTTTTGATTTTCTTAACAATCCTGTAAAGTAGTTAGAGCAAGTATTATACCTTCAAAAAAAGCTGAGGCTCCAAGAGATAAAATAACTCCAGAAATCACTTCCCTAAGCAGTAGCAGGTGACCAATACTTGAATTCAAGTATTTTTACTCCAAATCATGTGTTTGTTCTGCATTTTCATGTAGTCAGTAGAGGATTTAGACATAGATTAGAATGTTGGCCAAGGTATTCACGTTTGATACTTTTTAGAGGTGCTTTCTGGAGAGTTCACTTCAGTTCAGTTGTTCCATTGTGTCTGACTCTTTGCGACTGCATGAACTGCAGCATGCCAGGCCTCCCTGTCCATCACCAACTCCCGGAGTTCACCCAAACCCATGTCCATCGAGTTGGTGATGCCATCCAGCCATCTCATCCTCTGTCGTCCCCTTCTCCTCCTGCCCTCAATCTTTCCCAGCATCAGGGTCTTTTCAAATGAGTCAGCTCTTCACATCAGGTGGCCAAAGTATTGGAGTTTCAGCTTCAGCATCAGTCCTTCCAATGAACACCCAGGACTAATCTCCTTTAGGATGGACTGGTTGGATCTCCTTGCAGTCCAAGGGACTCTCAAGAATCTTCTCCAACAACACAGTTCAAAAGCATCAATTCTTTGGCACTCAGCTTTCTTTATAGTCCAACTCTCACATCCATACATGACTACTGGAAAAACCATAGCCTTGACTAGATGGACCTTTGTTGACAAAGTAATGTCTCTGCTTTTTAATATGCTGTCTAGGTTGGTCATAACTTTCCTTCCAAGGAGTAAGTGTCTTTTAATTTCATGGCTACAGTCACCATCTGCAGTGATTTTGGAGCCCCCAAAAATAAAGTCTGACACTGTTTCCCCATTTCCCATGAAGTAATGGGACCAGATGCCATGTTCTTCATTTTCTGAATGTTGAGCTTTAAGCTAACACTTTCACTCTCCTCTTTTACTTTCATCAAGAGGCTCTTCAATTCTTCTTCACTTTCTGCCATAAGGGTGGTGTCATCTGTATATCTGAGGTTATTGATATTTCTCCTGGTAATCTTGATTCCAGCTTGTGCTTCTTCCAGCACAGAATTTCTCATGATGTACTCTACATATGAGTTAAACAAGCAGGGTGACAATATACAGCCTTGACGTACTCCTTTTCCTATTTGGAACCAGTCTGTTGTTCCATGTCCAGTTCTAACTGTTGCTTCCTGACCTGCATACAGGTTTCTCAAGAGGCAGATCAGGTGGTCTGCCTGAAATTCTCATCTCTTTAAGAATTTTCCACAGTTTATTGTGATCCACAGTCAAAGGCTTTGGCATAGTCAATAAAGCAGAAATAGATGTTTTTCTGGAACTCTCTTGCTTTTTCGATGATCCAGAGAATGCTGCCAATTTAATCTCTGGTTCCTCTGCCTTTTCTATAAATTGAAGTGTTTTGGTATGTGAAAGATGGCACTGCTAAGGAAGTCATGTTACTGAGGTTGGTGAAAGAATTAATTTGAAGCAGCTATGATTGGCCTTTGAGCCTTATACTGTGAGAAAACTAAGTACAAACATTTTATTCTCTGCTTACTTTGCATCTATATTCCAGCTTGTCTGAACTATGAGCTATTTAAGGCTTCACATTTTTACCAGAGTCTTTTGAATATCCTTTTGCACTCTGTAATTTTTGTTCCTCCCAGTTGAAAAGAACCAGCTGACTTTTTTGGTATTTTTATACCCTGTGCTTTATTGTCTTCCTCCTGTGTTTTCTACCCGACGCCAAAGTGCAGATGCTGTGATTACTACTTCTAGTTCAAGACATCTGATTTTCAGTAGGTCCTTTTCTTTCGTCCTCAGTTAGAATCTTTATGTGAGCATAGCATTGGATCTTGTCCTTGCAAGAACAAATACTCTGTTTTTAGCCTCTGGATTCTCCCATGGACAGCACACTTAGTTTTATGTTGCATTCATGTTCTAAACATCTCTAAATCTATGAATTTTAAAATATTCCTAAAAGTACAGTTCTCTGATGCAAAAGCACTCATTGGAAGTCACAGGTCTAGACACAATTTTCAGTTGGGTTAAATAAGAAGAATGGGGATGTTGTTTTTCAGTTGCTAAGTTGTGTCCAACTCTTTGGGACCCCATGGACTGCAGTGTGCCAGACTTCCCTGTCCTTCACTATCTCACTGTTTGAGAGTTTGCTCAAACTCATGTCCATTGAGTTGATGATGCCATATAACCATCTCATCCTCTGCTGCCCTCTTCTCCTCCTACCCTCAATCTTTCCCAACATCAGGGTCTTTCTGAATGAGTAGGCTCTTCTCATGAGGTGGCCAAAGTATTGGAGCTTCAGCTTCAGTATCAGTCCTACCAATGAATATTCAGGGTTAATTCCCTTTAGGATTGACTGGTTTGATCTCCTTGTAGTCCAAGGAACTCTTAAGAGTCTTGTTCAAAATAATAGTTTGAAAACATCAATTCTTTAGCACTCAACCTTCTTTATGGTCCAAATCCCACATGCATACATGACTACTGGAAAAACCATAGCTTTAACTATACAGACCTTTGTTGGAAAAGTGATGTCTCTGCTTTGTAATACACTGACTAGGTTTGTCATAGCTTTTTTTTCCAAGGGGCAAGCATCTTTTAATTTCATGGCTGCAGTCACTGATGGCAGTGATATTGGAGCCCAAGAAAAGAAAATTGGTCACTGTTTCCACTTTCCCCTTTCTATTTGTCATAAAGTGATGAGACCTGATACCATGACCTGAGTTTTTTGAATGTTGAGTTTTAAGTCAAATTTTTTACTCTCTTGCTTCATTCTCAAGAGGCTTTTTAGTTTCTCTTTGCCTTATGCCATTATTATGGTATCATCTGGATATCTAAGGTTGTTGATATTTCTCCTGGCAATCTTGATTCCAGCTTGTGATTCATCCAGCCTGGCATTTCACATGATGTACTCTTCATAGAAGTTAAGTAAGTGGAGTGACAATATACAGCCTTGACATACTCCTTTCCAATTTTGAACCAGTCCATTGTTCCATGTCTAGTTCTAACTGTTGCTTCTTGGCCTGCATACAGATTTCTCAGGAGACAGGTAAAGTGGTCTGGTATTCCCATGTTTTTAAGAATTTTCCACAGTTGGTTGCAATCTACACAATCAAAGGCTTTTAGTGTAGTCAATGAAGCAGAAGGAGATTTCTTACTGAAACCCCATTGCTTTCTCTGTGAGCCAATGAATGTTGGAAAATTCACCTCTGGTACCTCTACCTTTTCTAAATCCAGCTTATACATCTGAAAGTTCTCAATTCACTACTACCAAAACCTAGCTTGAAGGATTTTGAGCACAAGCCTGCTATCATGTGAACTGTGTGCAACTGTACAGTTTTTGAGCATTCTTTGGCATTGCCCTTCTTTGGGATTGGAATGAAAACTGACCTTTTTTCAGGCCTGTGGCCTGAAACTGCTGAGTTTTTCCAGTTTGCTGACATATTGCATGCACCACTTTAACAGTATAATCTTTTAAGATTTTTAATATTGTATTAGGTCATTTTTGCTATTAGATGCTCTCCTCCTGCTTGTTTTTCTGATTCAAGTCAAACAGAGTTTCTATAGCCTATGACTAGGAAGTTCTGTCTGTTCTAAAACATACCCCCCAAAATGGCAGATTAGATCAGAGGCCACGCAGCTGCCCACAGGCAGTATTTGTCATGCAGAGTGTTGAATTATTGAGAACATTTAAAAATTGAGAGATTTCAGATATGATTCTGGATTTCTGGTTCCTAATGAGAATGGGAGGTATGACAGAACCAAACTCACATTTCCATGTACATTTCTTTCTCCTTTTCTCCTCTCTATCCCTCTGCCTCTCTCTCTTCCTCTTTCCCTCTAGTCTTATATCAGTAAATAGCTAAATTTATTTCCAGACATTTATAATTTTAATCTTTTTGAGCATGTAAAAAAATCCATGGTCAAGGTATCTTTTTTCTTTTTTTTGTATAAATCCTCCCCACTCCCAAATATAGTAGGAATTCTTTAAAAATACATAATTCTATTTTAAAATGTGTTAAATAGGACATGAGCATTGTTGTTTTCATTACCAAACTGGAAAGAATTTTGGGCCTGGAGCTAAAAGACCTGGTTTTGAGTTCTGGCTCTGCCACTTAGTAACTTTGAACAAATCCATGAATTTCTCTGAGCCTGTGTCCTCATCTCTGCAGGGGGATGATTATATCCGCCAGCCTCATGGTCATGTGTATCAAATGTGATCATGGATGTGAATGTTGTTAGTATACCATATGGCACTATGGAAGGTAAGATCCTTTTTAGGGAAGCAGAGCTATAGCATATGGCTTCTCAAGGAGCTTAGGATGTGGTTACAGAGATGGGACTCACATAAGATAGATTAACAGTTAACAGTATCCTATTGCCTGCAAGGGGTGGAGGAATTAAATGTTATCAGACATAAGAAAAAGTACATGATTATGTAGTGTAACCAAGTTCAAAATTAAAAGGATATATGTAGCATTTCTTTGTTTTATTAATTCATTTATTCCATGCCTACTCTGTGACAAGAAGTATTGTAAGTAAACTGGGGATAATGTAGTGAAATAGAAAGCCTGGGTTCCTGCTTTTATGGGGTCTGTATTCTAGTAGGGGGAGAGAAGAATACTATACAAATAACATATGCTGCTGCTGCTGCCACTAAGTCGCTTCAGTCGTGTCCGACTCTGTGCGACCCCATAGACGGCAGCCCACCAGGCTCCCCCGTCCCTGGGATTCTCCAGGCAAGAACATTGGAGTGGGTTGCCATTTCCTTCTCCAATGCACGAAAGTGAAAAGTGAAAGTGAAGTTGCTCAGATGTGTCCAACTCTTTGTGACCCCATGGACTGCAGCCTAGCAATCCCATCCTCTGTCCATGGGATTTTCCAGGCAAGAGTACTGGAATGTGTTGCCATTGCCTTCTTCAAGGCTGCATGATATTCTGCTAAATATACACAGCATGATGTTTATCCTGTATGATATTAGCTATTGTAATGTGATTTGGTAAGAAGTATAATTTATAAAATACTTTACAAAGTACTTTAATTATACATGGTAAGAAGAGTATTGGGCTTCCCTGGTGGCTCAGATGATAAGGAATCCGCCTGCAATGCAGGTGACCTGGGTTCGATCACTGTTTGGGAAAATCCTCCTGAAGGAGGGCATGGCAACCCACTGCAGTATTCTTGCCTGGAGAATCCCCATGGACAGAGGAGCCTGGTGGGCTACAGTCCATGGAGTCTCAAAGAATAGGACATGACTGAGTGACTAAGCACAGCACACACATAAGAAGAGTGTTAACTCAGGGATTATTGGTTAAATTGCTCTTAAACTGACATGGTATCTGGCACAGTTGTTGTAAAGTATTCTACCTGCTGTGTCTTGGATTATTGTTCCCGACAATGAAGTAAGAGGATATAAATTGGGAGGAAATAAGGTCAGTAGGTTTTCAACAAATATGGAATGACTGGCTGTAATGGGTTAGTTGCTAAGTTGTGTTCAGCTCTTGCAATCCCAGAGACTGTAGCCCACCAGGCTTCTCTGTCTATGGATTTCCCAGGCAAGAATACTGGAGTGGGTTGCCATTTCCTTCTCCCGGGCATGTTACCAACCCAAGGATCTAACCTGGGCCTCCTACATTGCAGGTGTATTCTTTATTGATTGAGCCATCAGGGAGACTCAATCAGTAGCTTGGACTAATCCTACCTGCCCCGGCCCCAGTGTAGGACTTCCTTCTAGTCTGTGTTATTTTGGGGATTTTTTCTGAAAGAGATTCAGGTAACACCCTTCTGCCACCACTTTGGGCTATAATTTCAGAATCTAATAAGTCTAATCATTGGGGAAATGTCTCAAGAGTGCACATTTAACTGCTTGACTGCTGCTTCGCTGTGTGATTTGCATACTGCTGGAACATACCCGCCCTCCAACCAAAGAAACCAAGTTCACCGTAAAGAAAATGATAGGGATGGAAAGAAATGGCTAGTGGCAAAGATGGAAATACTGTATATTATGTGATTTTATTCGGAAAAGGAAATTCCAGATATTGGAAAGGGTAAAAAAGTAAGATTTTAAAAGGAGCCGAAATCTTGTTGTGAAAGGAAGAAGCCAGTAATCAGTATGTATGTGTGTGACTCTTTGCTACCCCATGGACGGTAGGCTCCTCTGTCCACAGGATTCTCCAGGCAAGAATACTGGAGTAGGACAATGAGGTCTAAACATATAGTGGTTGCTGCTTTAACTCTTAATGAACTAACTTCTCAATTGCTTATGTTATTAACTGAACAGTAAGTATAATACTTTACTATATTAAAATCTGCTCATGTGCCACCCTTCTCTCTAAAGGATTTCATTAACATTTATGAAGTTATGTACAAATATTGAACACACACAAGGAGTGTGTGTACAGTGAAGTAGTGAAAATGTACACGTCTCAGAACTGCAATCTCTTTTAATCATGCATTGCAACACTGCTGTGCTTGGAGTTAAATGATGGTACACATGGGTGTCCAAACATTTTGCTCAAACCATTACTCTTAGAGCAGAGTGTGGACTCTGTTGAACTTGATTACCTCTTCTTGGACTTCTTTCCATTGTTTTTTGTTTGTTTTTGAGGCTATAGAATGGCATGTGTTTCAACACAGCTCTCAGTGCCTTGTCCAAGGTTTGCTTGCTTTTATACTTTTCGAAGGTAAGGTTGAAATGAGTTAATATTAGTACCTTTTGGGAGATGGTTATATGTGAGGAGGCCTTCAGAAATACAACTTTAACCTTTTAGGTCACTTACTGCTGAGAAGGTTCTATGCTGAGGGAGGGACTATATTGCAGTGGTTTATTGGTAAAGACATGTTTCTCTCCTGAATGTATATTATTAGTGGACAATGTGTGATGGCCTATGGGCCACACTGGATGCCCTCAGACCTGTAGCTGTAGTTACAATGAGAAAGTGTCCTTGTGTGTGTGTGTGTTCAGTTGATCAGTCATGTCTGACGATTTACAATCCTATGGACTGTAGCCCTCCAGGCTCCTCTGTCCATGGGATTTCCCAGGCAAGAATACTAGAGTAGGTTGCCATTTCCTCCTCCAGGGGATCTTCCCAACCCAGGGATCAAACCCATATCTCCTGCATTGGCAGGCAGATTCTTTACTGCTGAGCCACAGAAAAGCCTGAATGTGTCATTCTTAAGTTACAAAAGTTATCCTAACAAAGAACCGTTGAAGATGAATTATTTTTATCATTGCCACTCATTCTTTTGCTTCTTTGTTAGCATGAAGGAGAAATTGCGAAGTGGAGTGAATTTCTCCTGCAGCCTCATTTCCTAAGAGAACAAGGATAACTAGAGCAAAAGTAAAAAAGTACTTACCTAGTCTCAATGGTAATTGAGTGGACAAATATTTAGAACTGATTTTACGACTACAAAATATTTCCTTTAATAATCATAAAAGGTTTACTTAAAAGGGGAAGAAAATATTTTGTTATGAATCTTGTATGTGGAATTTAGATGTTATATGTAGAGCTGGTGATGATTTTGCCATACAGAATCACAAAATTATATCCTAGGTTTGTGATTTTGGCATCTATCAAAGAGTGAGTATGATTGGGAGTTTTCTTATTCTATTTAGTTATATGCCACCCAACAGCTGTGAAACATCACCATCTCTGTCACTCAGGAGTGGATGTTTTGTGGCTTGTCTACATACTGCCTGTCTCCTACCACCTGTTTCTAGCCATATTTTGACAGAGAATCATTGCTGTAAGAAGGTGGGAGGAGATAAATCAAGATTTTTCTAGTTGACATATTTGCCTAAAGTTTTTGTAGGAGGAGATTGAGCATGAAATAAGATTTGTGTTGTCTAGATTTTAATAATCTAGCCATCTCCTTTATAAATATCATCAATGCACCATCATTTGATAGTACACGTATATTCTATATTAAATGGTACGGCCTAGGCTTCTTTCCAATTAAATAGCTCTACTTCATTTTAAGTTTTATCTCAGTTATACTCAAATTTGCTTCTGGTTTATTGTTTGATGTCATATATTACTTGTTGTGGGTGGTTCGGTGTGAAATCTCACTTTGACCATACCAGGTAATCATAATGTTGTTTATTGTTGTTCATTCACGAAGTCCTGCTTGACTCTTTTGTGACCCCATGGACTGTAGCCCACCAGGCTCCTCTGTCCACAGGATTTTCCAGACAAGTATATTAGAGTGGATTGCCATTTCCTTCTCAAGGAATCTTCCCAACCCAGGGATCAAACCCACGTCTCTTGTGTTGGCAGGAGGATCCTTTACTGCTGTGCCACAAGCACATAACCATAATGCCTTCTGCTAATTTTTTCCCTTGGGAAGAGCAGATTTGAATTGTGGAAACAGTGTTTCATAATTAAAAAGAATGATAAATAATCGTAAGAGTAGGGCACTAAATACAAAACAGAAATGCAGAGAAAGAATTTTATTTAAGGTTAATATTGTGAAGTGAAAGAGAGATTAAATTAAAATCTGATTGATTTAACTACTATACTTTGAAAGGAGTAAAACACCCCAACAGGGCATGTAAGAATGAAGGATAGGTGTTTAGTGTTGTCTTCTTTGTGCCTTGTGGCAAAGATACTGAGATCAGTTACCTGGTTTTTCCGTATTGAAAAAAGAAGTTAATCACAGAAGAATTTTAAATGATTATTGTGTCACAGCTGGCATTTATAGATCAATTACTATGTGTCAGAATCTGTGCTTAGAAGTTTAAATAAATTAACTTACTTAGCATTCCAGTAGGTATTGTTATTATCTACATATTACATAAGCAGAAACTAAGGCTTTATGAAATTAAATAGCATGTCTCTAGCAGGTGGTACAAAGTAGTCTCAACATCCCATTATGACTTCAAGCCTCATGTCCTTAGTTGCCATAAGACTAAATTTGCTACATTTTAAACTGGAATATACAATTCATATCTTAAACACTGGTCAGAAGAACTTAAGCCAAGTTGAAGAAGTAGTTTTTAGACATCTTTTCTTGAGTCTATATGCAGAAAATAGACAATCAGAAAACATATGAAGATTTATTTTATTTTCTACCATTCTCTATATTCTAAGTATGTTTTTTTTTTTCTTCAAGCATGTTTCCACATAGAAGTCAATGTTAATGTCTTATTTAAATTAATTGGAGAAGGGAATGGCAACCCAGTCCAGTACTCTTGCCTGGAAAAGCCCATGGACGGAGGAGCCTGGTGGGCTGCAGTCCATGGAGTTGAGAAGAGTCAGAGATGACTGAGTGACTTCACTTTCACTTTTCACTTTCACGCATTGGAGAAGGAAATGGCAACCCACTCCAGGGTTCTTGCCTGGAGGATCCCAGGGACGGGGGAGCCTGGTGGGCTGCCATCTATGGGATTGCACAGAGTCGGACACGACTGAAGTGACTTAGCAGCAGCAGCAGCAGTTAAATGTGAATTTTAGATAAATCTGATAAGGGATTTATTTCTGAAATATAAGGAACTTTTTATAATCTAACAGCAAAACAAAATAGATTTTAAAATGGGCAGAGGGTTATATAGACATTTTTCCTAAGAAGACTTACAGGTGGCTAACGGGTACATAAAAAGATGCTCAATATCATTAATCATCAGGGAAATGCAAATCGAAACCATGGTGAGATATCACCAAATAGCCAAAAGATAACAAATGTCAGTGAGGTTGTGGAGAAATTGGAACCTCTGCACTCTGTTGGTGAGAATGTCTACAAAGCACTGTGGAAAACACTTTTCAGGTTTCTTAAAACATTAAAGATAGGAATATCACTGTCGTGTTCAGTTGCTCAGTCACATCCAGCTCTTTACGACCCCATGGACTGCAGCATGCCAAACTTCCCTGTCCTTCTCTGTTTCCCAGAATTTGCTCATACTCATGTCCATTAAGTTCGTGATGCCACCCAAAAAATTATTCCATATAGGAATACCATAAGAATCTAGCAATCCCATTCCTTGGTATATTTCTAAAGTACAATTGAACTTAATATCTTGAAGAGAGATCTGCACTCCCAAGTTTACTACTGTGTTGTTAACAATAGCTGAGATATTAAAACCACCAAAATGACTACTGACAAATGAATGGATATAGAAAATGTGGTATACTCACTGTTGTTTAGTTGCTGAGTTGTGTCCAACTCTTTTTTCTACCCCGTGGACTGTAGCCCACCAGACTCCTTTGTTCGTGGGATTTCCCAGGCAAGAATACTAGAGTGGGTTACCATTTCCTTCTCCAGGGGATCTTCCCCACGCAGGGGTCAAACCCATGCCTCCTGCACTGGAGGACAGGTTCTTTACCACTGAGTCACCGGGGAAGCCTGGTGTACTCATGTAGGGAAATATTATTCAGCCTTAAGAAAGATGGAAATACTGCTGTTTGTGATTACATGGATGGATCTGAAAGACAATATGCTAAGTGAAATAAGTCACAAGAAGACAAGTACTGCATAATTCCACTCATGTGAGGTATCTCATCAGTCAAACTTACAAAAGCAGAAAACAGAAAGTTGTTTGCCAGAAGTTGTGGGAGAAGATGGGGAGTTATTCAATAGGTATAAAGTTATAGTTATAAAGCATGAATAAGTTATGAAAATCTGCTGTACAGCATAGTGTGTATAATTGACAATGTGGCATTGTGCACTTTGAAATTTGTTTAGATGGTAGAATTCATGTTAAACATTGTCCTTAACAGACTTATACACAGAGGGAAACAACACAAGGAAACTTAGGAGGTGATGGATATTTGTGTGTCTTGATAATGATGATGGTATCATGAGTGTTGACATGGCCAAATGCATCAAACTGTATACACTAATATTTGCAGCATTCTAATATATTATTTTTCTCAGTAAACCTGTAAAAATATAAAAGTGACTTTAAGTTGGCATCCTTTATTTTATCTGATAATCCTAAATTTGTCACTTCTGGTATAACAATTTTATTAGGTCTAATCTCAATAGACTAATATCTGGTAGATATTGGACCCTTAACTCTGAAGTTTTAATTCACCTTTCACCAGATCATGCAGTGAGTATAAATAATAAAAGATACACCATTTAAAGATTGATTGTTTTGTAGCCCATAGACCACAGTAATGAAAAACAATAGTCTTTCCTTTATCCAGTGTCATGGAAATATGGTGATCTTCTTTTGATGATTTTCTAGATAAATGATAGTTAGAACTTGCTTTTAGTCTTTTTTTAAGTCTAAAATGTACCATCTACTTTGGGGCCCATTACAGAGTATTTGGAGTATTGTTAACTTGCAATGAGAACTGAACCAGTGGGCAGAAAATTGGTTTCAAGACCCTCCTCTACCATCTACAACTTGTCTTCAAATGTTCTTTCAGATTTGATCTGTAATCTGAGAATATTAATATGTACAAAGCTTACATCAGAAAGTTATTGTGAGGATCTTTTCACGTGCCTGTTGGCCATCTGTATGTTTTCTCTAAAAAACGTCTATTCAGATCTTTTGATCATTTTTGATTGGGTTGTTTTTTTGTTTTTGATATTGAGTTGTATAAGCTGTTCATATGTTTTGAATACTAACCCCTTAGCTGTCATATCATTTGCAAATATTTCCTCCCATTCCGTAGATTATCTGTTCATATTGTTGATGGTTTGCTGTGAAAAATTTTTAAGTTTAATTAGATCCTATCTGTTTATTTTTGCTTTTATTTCATTCAGATCCCCCCAAAAATGTTTCTACAGTTTATGTCAAAGAGTGTTCTGCCTATGTTTTCTTTCTAGGAGTTTTAAACTTTCATGTCTTGCATTTAGGTCTTTAATCAATTTTGAGTTTATATTTGTACATGATGTGAAGAGATGTTCTCTCTCTCGTTTTTTTTAAAAAAACATAATAGACTCTTTTTTTTAAGATTTATTTATTTTGTTTTATTTTTGGCTGTGGTGGGTCTTCGATGCCACGTGGGCTGTCTCTGATTTTGGCCAGTGGAGCTACTCTTCGTTGCAGTGAGCAGGCTTCTCCCTGTGGTGGCTTCTCTTGCTGTGGAGCACAGGCTCTAGGCACGTGGGCTTCAGTAGTTGCAGCATGTGGGCTCAACAGTTGTGGCTCATGGGCTCTAGAGAGAGGCTTAGTAGTTGTGGCTCATGGGCTCTAGAGAGAGGCTCAGTAGTTGTGGCGCATGGGCTTAATTGCTCTGCAGCATGTGGGATCTTTCCGGACCAGGGATCAAACCCATGTCACTTGCATTGCAAGGTGGATTTTTAACTACTGAACCACCAAGGAAGCCCAGGAGATGTTCTGATTTCATTCTTTTACATGAAGCTGTGCACTTTTTCCATAACCACTTATTGAGGAGACTCTTTTTCTTCATATATTCTTGTCTCCTTTGTCATAGATTAGTTGGCCATAGATACCAGTATATTTAAAACTATAAACATATGTAGCAATATTAATAACTTCAGTTAGCATGCTGTGTTCCAGGTATCTCTACAGGCATTAGAGATAGCTAATGATCTAATGTATCTAATGATCTTAGAATTCTGTACATTTATAAATTTGATGTCTATTCTCTGATATCCCAGTATCAGTATTCATTTTGCAGAGCCATCTGAAGACTCTATTAATTAGCCTTGCTTTTTTTTTTAAAGACTTTTCCATATTCCTGTCTTTAATTCTATAGACTTAGGATAAATTCCTAAAAGTAGATTCATTTTCACCTATGATTAAAACATGTAAATTCTTTTACTTGTTGCTCAAAAACTATTTCTCACTAATTCCCAGCCAGGTGGCTATGCCCTAGATGTTATTAATAATGTATAATAATCACTACAGTTTGAGTGTCTACTTTATTCTGGCTTTGTGTCAGATTCTTTATATACACTGTATTTATTCCTTACAACAGTCCTACCAGTATGTAATAGTATTTATGCATTCTGTATGTGGGCATTGAGGCTCATAGTTGTTAAGTACACTCGACAAAGGCATTTTCCTATTGTATGTCAGAGCTAGGATCATATTCAGGTAAGCAGTTCTGCCTTGCAAGCCATGCTCTGAAAGAAGGATCTTTGAAGAAATAGTAGTATTGCTGATTTAGCATATAACTTTCTTTAAGTTCAAGCCATCACACAATTTCTTATTAGTTTTAATGACATTCCTATTTGAAAAAATAGATGGCATTCCCATTTTATAGGTTGAAAAGGAAGGTAAGTGATTCACTTGTAATAACATGCACAGCAATGTGGTTTAGCTTAGCCCTCGTCATTTCAGGTGTCTTTCATAAATGATTGCTTTATTTTGCCTATAGTGTTTTTGTCTGTTTTGGGTATTAGCACTTGGAGCCTTAGAATATTGTATGTTTCAGGAAAAATCATTTGAATGATAATACATTTCTATTTCCTATCATTATGGTCTGTAGGTGGCAAAGGCACTTATGTAAAATCAGCACTTTGGTTGTACATTACTAGGCATCAAGCAAAAGCACTCCTGGATTTCTATACCCACCAAAATTGCAGTATTGTAGGAAAATGAATGGAAGTATAAATTTTGGGTGAAGGAAGGAGGCAATAGTGGTTCTTAAAAGAGGCTTATATTTGCTGCCAGGCAATCCTTAGAAACCAGTGGAGCTTTCTTGGCTAAATCTCCAGGGTCGACTTCTTAACTGAATGGAATGTAAAAGGTACATTCATCATGAAACACTGATGTATTGAGTGAATTTTATAGCTATTGTTTCCATTTAGAAAAATGTGAGAACCAGGATTATATTCCAAAGTCTTTGCTTTGAAGTTACCTAAAAAAAATGTGAACTAATTGGACTAATCTTATGACTGGCATATAAAAATGCAAAGTAAATAAACTTTACTTTTTAGATATTCATTTGGCTACTTAAGGTCTTGGTTGTGACATATGGAATCTTCCACTGGGACGTGTGGGCTTCTCTCCAGCTGTGGCGCTCAGGCTCAGCAGCTGCAGCACACAGGCTTAGTTGCCCCTTGGCATGTGGGATCTTAGTTCCCTGACCAGGAATTGAACCCATTTCCTGCACTGCAAGGTGGATTGCTAACCACTGGACCACCAGGGAAGTCCTGTAAGTCTATAAACTTTTGATAATTTTAAAATGGGAAATACAGATTCTATTCAGTGGGTAGATTCTAATTCAAATAACATACACAGTTAACTGTGGTGTGAAATACTATAATGTCATGGTATTGGATATGTGGTATAAAGTGGATCCAAATGAATACCAATAATAAAAATGAGTAGAGATTACTACCTCAGCTTCTGGATAATATAATACAATACCACAGGATTATTGGTAGGGTCACATGATTATCTCTTAAATTTGCTACTATATATTGTATGTACAAAATATGTACACACATGGATCCCTTATACTTTAATATGCATCTATATTTATCTAATCTCAATACTGATATCACTGTCTGCCTGCCTCAAAGAATATTGCAATAGCAATATTCTTGACTAGCATAAATGCTAGTCAAGTTGGACATTATTATTGGATAAAACCAGCAACATAGTGAAATTTGTGGCTCAAGATGTCATATTTAGTAGGGTTATTGTAATAACCTATCAGAAAACAAAGGATAATTAATTTTGGAAGATGCATTTTCTTCAATATAAAATAGGGAAATTAAAAGTAATAACAATACTTAGGATAATAATAATATTGTCATAATAACTTGTCTTTGTAGAGCATAGATATTTACAAAAACTTAGTCTACCCTGACTTTGGTATTTTTAACATACCTCTTCCTTCTGGCTTTTTCCAATCACCTGTTCAAGTCTCTCGCTACCATTTTGTCTTTACTTCCCTTTTCAGTATGTTTCTTAAAAGAGTGATTTAGTCTGTTTCCATTTTCTCATCTCCTATGCTCCTCACTTCATTTTGTATCTCTCCACACACCAGCGTGTGCACCGTACTTTCCACTGACATTCTTAGCCACTGAGTATAGCAGACATTTAGTTGTTTAAAATAAAAAAGTAATGAAACCTCCATTAAAAAGGATTCATTTGTTCTGATTCTAAAATCAAGGCACAGATTCCTTCATTGAACATATGTTGATGTTCTGTGAGGTATTCTTTGTGCTGGCATAGTGATTAATAGAGAGGAACTTGGACTTCCCTGGCAGTCCAGTGGTTAAAGCACTGTGCTTCCAATGCAGGGACACAGGTTCAATCCCTGGTTGGAGAAGTTCTACATGCTGTGTGGTGGGGCAAAAAAAAAAAAAAGGAGAGGATTTGTCCTTATAGAAATAACATTTTAGTGAGAGAAAGAAGAAAATAAATACCTCAAATATGTAAATAAGTGAATAAAATAATTTCAGATTATAATAAATGGAGGAAATACAGATGGTCCCCAACTTTAAATGGTTTGCATTCATATAACTTTGAATTTGACTATACTTTCAAACTATACTTTGAATTTTGAATTTTTTTCTTGTCTGGCAATATGTTGTACAATACTTGCTCCTGATACTGGAAAATATGGGTGAATTGAAGCTTCCTGTTAGCCATATGATCCCAAAAGTAAATAGCTGCTTCACTTAGAATCATTCTGTACCCATACTACCATTCTGTTTTTCATTTTCAATATAGCACCCAATAAATTTATGAGATATTCAATACTTCATTGTAAAATAGGCTTTGGTGGTTTAGTCACTAAGTCATGTCCAACTCTTGTGACACCATGGACTGTAGCCTGCCAGGCTCCTCTGTCCATGGGATTCTCCAGGCAAGAATACTGGAGTGGGTTGCCATTTCCTTCTCCAAAATAGGCTTTATGTTTGCCCAACTGTAGGCTAATGTTGGGCTTTCCAGGTGGTGCTAGTGATAAAGAACTTGCCTAACAATGCAGGAGACTTAAGAAACTTGGTTTCGATCCCTGGGTCAGGAAAATTCCCTGGAGGAGAGTATGGAAACCCACTCTGGTATTCTTGCCTAGAGAATCCCATGGACAGAGGAGTCTGGTGGGCCACGGCCCACCGGGTCATGAAGAGTTGGACACAAAGTGACTTAGCATGCATGCAAAGGCTAATGTAAGTATTCTGAGCATGCTTAAGGTAGGCTGGTCTGAGCTCTGATGTTTTGTAGGTTAAGTGTATCAAATGCATTTTCAATGTACACTGAATTAATCTGGATGTGGCCCCATTTTAAGATGAGGAAGATCTATATGACAGGATATTAAGAACAAGAGAGAGTGGGGTGGGTGTCTGTGGACTCTGAAGGGTAAGATGCTCAGGAGTTGTTCTCTGTGGAGGTGACCATGAACTGAAACTGACCATGCAAAGACTAGAGGGAGAGCTTTCAAGGCAGAGCTAACATTTAATTTGGGTTCTAGAATGAATTTGGCTGCAAGGGGATTGGTTTACACCCTTGAAGTTTCCAGGGTGAAATCTGAAACTGGCCTCCATATGTGGAGGGTGAGGAGGGATGCACAAGGGAGATTGGTAAGTGGAGCATTTAACAAGCAAGGGAACTTACATTGGAGGCTTGTCTTAGGTGCTGGATGAGGGAAATCATTCCTCAGCTGCCCAGCAAATCTTAAGAGGCTTTACTAGGGTTCAGTCATGTATTCAGTCTGGATGGTCTTAGCAGCACACATCACCTCTCAAGGTACATCCCTGGAGTAGCTCTCCCTGTGGGCACGGTGGGCAGAATATACATTCCTAGGACAGGGAAGGACCCTCCGACTGCCTGGGTATAGCTTGAGTATCAACCAGCAGTCATGTCCTCCTGATTACCTCCTCTGACAAAGGGACAGAGGGAGGGCCAATGTGTCTGAAGTGTAAAGATGGAGGGGAACATGGATGTGAATTGAGGTCAGAAAAGTCAAGCAGGGAGATGATGTTGAACGTTGTCTCCAGTGAGAAATTTAGATTTTTACTCTTATTTCAATACGCAGGTAAATTTCTAGGGTTTTCAGTAAAGAGCGGGGTGTGGTATTATTTGATTTACATTTTATAAATACCATTCTGGTCCCTATCAGGACAGAAGGAACTTATCAGTTGGAGCATTCTATTTCAAGGTTAAATCCCTTTACTAGATTTGGCTGTTAAAGTTCATGCCATCGTAATTTGTTGACACAAGGTTGATATGAATGTTAGATCAGTGTAGAAAAACATCCTATAAAAAGACTTTTGTACTGAGCTGGCCAAAAAGTTCCTTTGGGTTTTTGTAACATGGAAAAACTCAAATGAACTTTGTGGCCAACCCAATATACATTGCCTTATATGACCATTATTAAGGCTCCCCTGATGGCTCAGTGGAGTAAAAGAATCTACTTGGAATGCAGTAGACACAGGAGACTCAGTTTCTATCACTGGGTTGGGAAGATCCCTTGAAGAAGGAAATGGTAACCCATTCCCGTATTCTTGCCTGGGAAATCCCATGGACAGAGGAGCCTGGCTGGTTATAATCCATGGGGTCGCAGAGTCAGAAACGACTGAATGACCAAGCGTGCCTAAACACACACATACACATGACCTTTACTTCCACAAATAAGTGCCTTAAGCTCTAGGAGAGGCCAGGTGATTGGGTTCCAGGCTCCAGCTTTTTATCTTCTTGTTTATAAGTCTTTCCCACCTTTTTTCCCTTTCCATCTTCTTTATATTAGTTAAACCTGCTTTCTGTTTTTATGGTAAAGTGATTTTTCTAGGAGCATAATAGTTTCTTGCTTATTTATAATTGAAATACACTTTTAACATCAGTGTGGGGGCAGAGGGTTCTAACACCATTCAGACATCTGAATGGATATAACTGAAACATAGTACAGATGAGAAGAGCAAAAGAAAGTCTGGAGATTTAATTGTCAGTTCTCTACTTTGACAGCTTTTCACTTCAACATCCTTCACCGCCAAGGTTAGCATTTCTCAATTATTCTATTTCCCCTGTCTTGCCAGCGGCTGCTGCTTGGGGAGCAATTTCAAGGTTTCATCCTCTCTGTGAATTTATCCTTCAGTTTCCAGTTTCTTCTTCTCACAGCTTTTGCTGTTCTAAAGTTCACTTAAATGTTGCTTTAAAAAAAAAAAAAAAAAAAAAAACAACAGTGTGACAATTTTGAAAGTGTATTCAACCTTTGACTATGGGGGAAATTTTTAGACTGAGACCTGGTGTTTAGCACTTTGAATGAGAAGTGAGTGCCCCCACCCTCTGTGCTCTTGTACAAGGTCAGGAAGAAGCATACCATCCAGCCTATTTTCTTTAGGGTTTTCTTCCTGGGTGCTGCCCCTTCGTGGAACATCAGTCATCACTCTGTTACATTTCAGTTTGCTCAATCTTGGTTGTTATTTTAAAATCAGAATAAATCACATTCCAGATTGGATTTCTCCCTTCTCTTTTTCTTCTTCGCTTTGTCTTATCTTCCCCTCCCCTACCCCTATCTCACTTTCTTCTTTCTGTGGGTCTTTTCCTAGTTTCATCCTAAAATAGTGACACACACTTGCTTCCTGCTCATGTTGGCAATGGCACGATATCTTTGGCTCTACAACATGATGTGACCCACGTTCAACAAATACTCTCTTAGTTATTGAGCTGAACCTTGGGCCAGGCTCTTTTTTATTGTTCAGTTGCTAAGTCATTTCTGATTCTCTGTGACCCCATGGACTGCAGTGTGCCAGCCTTCTGTGTCCTTCAGTACGTCCCAGACGTTGCTCAGATTCATATCCATTGAGTCGGTGATACTATCTAACCATTTTGTACTCTGTCGCCCACTTATCCTCCTGCCCTCAATCTTTCCCAGCATCAGGGTCTTTTCTAATGAATTGGCTGTTTGCATCATGTGGCAAAATTATTGGAGCTTCGGCATCTATCCTTCCAATGAATATTCAGGGTTGATTTCTTTTAGGATTGAGTGGTTTGATCTCCTTGCAGTTCAAGAGACTCTCAGGCTCTAGGTATTTTCAAATGTGTGGTTCACAGTCCCTATCTTTAGAAATCTTGTATGACAGTAAGGGATGGGGATAAGTAAATAGAAAATTATATTACAGTGTGACATGTGCCTGGTATATATAGAGTAGGGCTTTTAACATGCTGCTGCTGCTGCTAAGTCACTTCAGTCGTGTCTGACTCTATGTGACCCCATAGACGGCAGCTCACCAGGCTCCCCGTCCCTGGGATTCTCCAGGCACGAACACTGGAGTGGGTTGCCATTTCCTTCTCGAATGCATGAAAGTGAAAAGTGAAAGTGAAGTCGCTCAGTCGTGTCCGACTCTTAGCGACCCCATGGACTGCAGCCCACCAGGCTCCTCTGCCCATGGGATTTTCCAGGCGAGAGTACTGGAGTGGGGTGCCATTGCCTTCTCCGGCTTTTAACATGGTCTTGACCAAATCCTGTAGAAGGAATTCTAAGCTACACCCTGACCAATGAATAGAAGTTAGCAGTTTGAAGAGTCTGTGACACATGGAGGTGGGTGACATGTTTCAGGTGACATGGAGATTTAGCTGGAAGATGTAGAGGAAATTTTGTAGAGTTAAAATATTGACTATGAGTGTACATGGAGAGAGAGTTGGGGAAGAATGGTGTAAAGTAAGATTGGAGACAGAAAGACAGAAAAAGTAAAGTTATTGTTTTTAACTCTGATACCAGTACAAGTTTTTTTTTTTTTTTTTTTTCTTTCCCTTAAACCTAGAAGAGAATCGTGTGAAGGTTTCAATCACATGAAGGGGGTCTCATGATCATAGTTACATGTTTGGCTACAATATAGAGTGTGCTATACGGGTTTTCCTGGTGGCTCAGATGGTACAGAATGTGCCTGCAACACGGAAGACTTGGGATTGATCCCTGGGTTAGAAAGATCCTTTGGAGGAGGGCACAGCAACCCAATCCAGTATTCTTGCTTGGAGAATCCCATGGACAGAGGAGCCTGGTGGGCTACAGTCCATGAGGTCACAAAGAGTCAGACACAACTGAGTGACTAAGCACAGCACACATAGAGAATGCGTTTCGCTCAGTTAGCAGTATTTATCAGGTACTTCCTAAGTACTAAACATGACAAACAGAATCATATGAAAAGCAGACAAAGATTCAGCCTTTGGTTCCCAAGGACGACAATACTGGCAGCAGGAAGTCCAGTTAGGAGGCTGCGTGTTGCCCATGAAAAATTTTGGTGGCCTGAACTGCAGTATTGCAGCAGGGATGTGTGCATAAGTAAGAGATATTCAGAAAGCAGTATTGACAGAACGTGGTCATTGACTGGATAGGGGTAGGGGTGGTATGAGAGGAAAGGCAGGGGTCTTTACAGACTTCCATATGTTGACCTCCTTTCTCCTTCCTTTTTCAGTTTGACAGCCTGGTGACTTTGTGGGTGTTTCTGTTTCCATATGTCTAGTTATCTGTTTGACCAGTTGTCAGTTCTGTCATGCCATGTGGTCGGGGAACAATGATAGGGAAAATACAATGGGTCATTGACCTTGTAGCAGAGGCCATTTGCTACGGGAAAGCTATTATCAAGAATTATGCTAAGCAGCTCTTCTTGTCAGATGAAGTTTGCTAAACTGTTCATTCTGTTATAGGTTATGCAGTACAATATTGTTGCAGGGATTGGATGTAGGAGAGGAGGCAGGATGGTGGCAAAAATGTGAGAAAAAGAAGAATCTCATAACAAAGCTAACAGTAAGAGTGCCAAAAAACCACAAAGGTAATAGAATGGAAGATTTAAAATGGGAATTAAATGGGCACTTGAGATTGAATATCCCTAAACCAGATTGTTTTTCTAAGATACTTCCTGAGGACATTAGTATACTGTATTACGCTGTGAAGAAAGGTTTCTAGACAATGCTGTACACTCAGATATGCCTCTTGTTTCAAAAAATCTGGTTGCACCCAGAGTTTTGTAAATCTACTTGCCCCCTTTGTTTTTCAATACTGTATTAACATTCTGTGAAGTGATGCCTCGCAGGACACACAGATTTGGGAAATGCAGGTCTAACAAAGTTATGGCCGTAGTAATGGTTAACACCTATTGAGCATTAATTATCTTGTATGTGTAGTGGTAAATTCTTTCCATGAACTAACTCCTTTAGTTTTTGTACCAACAACTATGAGATAGATATTATTCTCATTTTGGTTGCAAAAATACTTAGTTAAGTAATTTATAAAGTCATATAGACAGTAGGCAATAAGCCAGATTTTAAACCAAGCCATCTAATCCAAAGGTCAACACTTATTCCTTTTACATTATCTAAACACGTCACAAAACCAAGGTCCATGGAGGACTTGCAGCTGTTGGGTCCACTGAAATTCCCTTCAATCATCTCATGCATGGATGGGCCTCTCATGTACTCCAGGAACAACAAAACATCCAAATGACTGAACACTTTCCAGGCTCATAGTCATTGAGCCCTTATACATGCCAGCCATGGGGCCAGGCTCTTCACATACATACTCCATATGGCAGAAGAAAAAGTTGAAGCAGGAGATCCAGAAACTCACACAAGATTACTCAATCAGAAGCCAAGAGAGCCAGACTCAAATCCAAACAGTCTGATTCAGGAGTAAGTCTGGAGTCTGTGTTCTTAGTCACACATTGCTGCCCCCTCAACATCTGAATCAGTGTGAACAATCTCTCCAGGCCAAGAAGTATAACTGTGTATCTGTATTAAATATGCATAAAATATCAATTTATTTTTTATCCATTTATTGGTATGAGTGACTCCTCTTCAAAATTATACAGTCATCATTGCTACCACAGAGTCATACTTTTGGAGACAGAATGTTTTGGAAGTGAAGGTGTGAGCAAAAAGATAACATGGAGGACTCAGGAGGAGGAATCAGGCTAGGTGAGGAAGCGACCTCACAAACTTGCACTGGAACTAAGACAAGAATGCAGGTCAGATAAGAATGGAGTTCTGTCCATTCAGGATCGAATCTGGGGAGGTACAGTGTGATGGATGTATATTTTATCTCCCTCATAAATAAAATGCGGATGGATTATATTTTATGTTTTGCTTACCCCTTAGCAATATAATAGTTAATGTAAAGATTTTAGATTAAGGCAATTTGGTGTTTGAGTTTTCACTCTATCATTAAACACATATTTAATGTAATTTCTGTCCTTCATCATCTACAAAATGGGGATAGACATACCAACATCCCCAATTTGTCCTGAAGAACAGTTGAAATAATGTTGTATTCAGTGCTACAGAAAGTAGGTGCTAAACTTTTGTTTTGGGTAGCTATTATTTTATTATAACATTGCTTTGTTTTCCTGTTTTGTAGTCTCAACTTGCAAATGTTAACTTGCTATTTTTCATTCTGCTATTTCATTTTTCTTCTACTCATAAAGTACAGCATGGTAGGTTCCAACAATATTAAGACACCTGTGTTTCAGCAGTAGTGATGTCGTACAGTAAAGTGACTTTTAAAAAGCACATTAGAAATAGTAGATTTGAAATGATTTTATTCTGTGCAGGAATTCATCAAATGCGTTTTATCTCAACTGTTTACCCTGACCGTTTGACTTGGCTTTGAAGAAGAATTTTTTAAAAGTAAAACAAATCACTTACTTAAAGATTATTCAAACAGCTGTGCCTTGAATTTTTTGAAAAAGATGAATCTATATTTATATGGAGAGAAAAATAGTAATGTTTTTTGGTTGGTTTCAGCTGTCATTAAGTGAAACAAGGTTGATAGAGCTAGGGCCTCTCTTATCACTTGCATTGTATCAAGGTACTTTGTTTGGAAAACTTTAATCTTTTTTCTGTTCATAATTTATATGCAGAGAACAGTATTTTAATATAAGAAATGCAAATGTAGGTGTTAAAATGTCATAGGAACTTGTAAATGTACCATGATTATAGTGGAAAAACAGTGGGTTCACATACTTAAGATTTTTATTATTATTATTATCATTTTTTGCAGGATGAGTAAGAGATACTTACAGAAAGCAACAAAAGGAAAACTGCTAATAATAATATTTATTGTAACCTTGTGGGGGAAAGTTGTATCCAGTGCAAACCATCATAAAGGTAAGTTCTTCTCATTTCTTCCTCGCTGTCTATGGAAGGAAACTCTGTTTAATACAGACTATTGTGTTCTGCCTTTACTGGTGAGTTAGTTTTACTAAATATGGGTCTGCCCATTGCAGTTCTTTTCAAGTGAAGATGCAGAGATCCTAATATGGCTTTGATAGGGAATGAATGAGTATTAAAATGTTTCCAAGATTACTGTCACTTCTGCAAATAATATTCAGAGTACAGAACCGTGAATCTGCTTTATTCCTACCATTTCCATTTTTAAGATGTTAAAATGTTGAGTTGACAGGCAACAAAGATGAGTTTCAACGTGTAATTATCCAATAATGAAAGCACCTTTAATAATATTTATCTTAATAATATGTATACATGTGAATTTCAGTACTTTTTGTAGGTCATATTTCTTCATGCCAGAGTATATCTTTGGCCACTATTTGGGTTTTACCACTAGTATGATATTAAGCAGGTTCAATCCTGCCATGAAACAGGGGAAGGGAGGATATTTGTCTTATTTATGTGTGTTAAGCTTGATAGCTCAAAATTATGCCTCTTTCTGTTCTCTTTCCTGAGCATGAGACTCAGCATAGTGAATAAATACTTTTTCCTAAATGAATTAAAATGGGCTATTTCTGGACTGTTCCTACCGTAATTAAGTATTCATAACCTGAAAAGTCAATTTAGATTTTTCTGTGAAATATGATTTTACAATCTAGTTCTTTTTCCTCTGTAAAGTCCACAGATTAGCAACTTACTTTCTTATTTTTGATTAGAGTTAAGCGTGCCTTGAATTTTGTTAACACTTAAAATAGTTACACATGTGCATTTAATTAGCATTACATGGAAGAAGTATGCCAGGGAGGGAAAGATGTGGTGTGACACTTATAAACACTTATAAATCTTTCCCCCCTATGTTTAAAACAAAAAAGTCACCTTTGAAAATATGAATTTTATAAAAAGTTTCTTCATATTTCACAATCCTGTTTTTGCCCCACTGTGCATGTTTTCTTCTTTTCCTTAGTATAGCTCATAGATCCACAAATAAAGCTTAAAAATTTTAAAATAAGGGTTACTGGTATAATATTAAAAAGGTGTTAAGGAGGATATTATTCATCTGCCTCCAAATTGGCTACAGTGAACCAAACTGAAGAATAATGCAGCCTTAAATTGTTGTTGTTCAGTCAACAACAATCCTGTTGTTGACTGAATCCTGTTCAATCCTGTCCAACACTTTGAGACCCCATGGACTACAGCATGCCATGCTTTCCTGTCCTTCACCATCTCCTGGAGATTGCTCAAACTCATGTCCATTGAGTTGGTGATGCCATCCAACGATCTTGTCCTCTGTCATCCCCTTCAGCCTTCAATCTTTCCCATTATCAGGGTCTTTTCTAATGAGTCAGCTCTTCCCATCAGGTGGCCAAAGTATTGGAGCTTCAGCTTCAGCATCAGTCCTTCTAATGAATATTCAGGATTGATTTCCTTTAGGATTGACTGGTTTGATCTCCTTGCAGTCCAAGGGACTCTCAAGAGTCTTCTCTAGCACTATAGTTCAAAAGTATCGATTCTTTGGCACTCAGCCTTCTTTATGGTCCAACTGTCACATTCACACTACTGAAAAAACCATAGCTTTGATTATATGGACCTTTTCTGGCCAAGTAATGTTTCTGCTTTTTAATATGGTGTATAAGTTGGTCATAGTTTTTCTTCCAAGGAGCAAGCATCTTTTAATTTCATGGTTGCAGTCACCATCTGCAGTGATTTTGGAGCCCAAGAAAATAAAGTCTCTCACTGTTTCCATTGTTTCCCCATCTATTTGGCATGAAGTGACGGGACCAGATGCCACGATCTTAGGTTTTTGAATGTTGAGTTTTAAGCCAGTTCTTTCATGCTCCTCTTTCACATTCATCAAGAGGCTCTTTAGTTCTTCTTCACTTTCTGCCATAAGGGTGTTTTCATCTGCATCTCTGAGGTTATTGATATTTTCTCTCTGCAATCTTGTGCTTGCATCTTGTGCTTCATCCCAGCCTGGTATTTTGCATGATGTACTCTGCATGTAAGTTAAATAAGCAGGGTGACAATATACAACCTTGACATAGTCCTTTTCCAATTTTGAACCAGTCCTTTGTTCCATGTCTAGTTATAACTGCAGCTTTCAATATTCACCTTTTAAAAAGGGGCAAACTACTGGGGCCGAGCCCCCTGATTTGGACTTCACTAGAGAAGACACCACTTTTCCAGTGGTCATGTATGGATGTGAGAGTCAGACTGTGAAGAAAGCTGAGCGCCGAAGAATTGATGCTTTTGAACTGTGGTGTTGGAGAAGACTCTTGAGAGTCCCTTGGACTGCAAGGAGATCCAACCAGTCCATTCTGAAGGAGATCAGTCCTGGGTGTTCATTGGAAGGACTGATTCTAAAGCTGAAACTCCAATACTTTGGCCACCTGATGTGAAGAACTGACTCATTGGAAAAGACCCTGATGCTGGGAGGGATTGGGGGCAGGAGGAGAAGGGGACAACAGAGGATGAGATGGCTGGATGGCATCACTGACTCAATGGATGTGAGTCTGAGTGAACTCTGGGAGTTGGTGATGGACAGGGAGGCCTGGCGTGCTGTGATTCATGGGGTTGCAAAGAGTCGGACATGACTGAGTGACTGATCTGAACTGAATAGAGAAGACATATCATCCATATGGTCCCCATGGATGGTCATCCCAGTGCACCTTCTCAGTCTATAAAAATAGAATTGAGAGAAATGGGAGAGATTCATAGTAATTGTGAGTGTCAGTCCAGCAAAACAAGGGCTCATGATAAGGATGTTTTCTCATCTCCAAAGCCAAGTCGTGGGGTCTCTAAGAGAATCAATCAAAAGGACTGCTCCATAGTGAATACTGCATACAATTTTTAGAGCTGCTTTTAAGAACTTATAAGTTGTGCTCTGTTCTGTGCTAACCTCAAAACAAAGATCTTTTCTTACTTTTTGCCAAAAAAAAAAAAAAAAAAAGAATGTTTCTTGAACATATGAGATTGACTCAGAAAACCTACTCAAAGTGCCAAACCCAGTGCAGTATAGAAATGACTTTTGTGTTGTTTTGCTGATCCATTTCCACCCTATAAGAATATTTTGGAGGAAGAATGTAGGAAAATTTTCTCTTCCTCTTTCTCCTTTTCCTTTCTTTCTTCCTTTTATATTTTCTATGCAAATATTCCTTTTGTTTAAACTATTTTACATCTAATAAGTATTATTTACATATTATTTGACATGTACATAATATTTTAATTAATATACATACAGCAATACGTGAACTGTGAACTTTCAGATGTTCAAGCTGGTTTAGGAAAAGGCAGAAGAACCAGAGATCAAATTGCCAACATCCGCTGGATTATGGAAAAAGCAAGAGAGTTCCAGAGAAACATCTATTTCTGCTTTATTGACTATGCCAAAGCCTTTGACTGTGTGGATTACAATAAACTGTGGAAAACTCTTCAAGAGATGGGAATACCAGACCACCTGACCTGCCTCTTGAGAAACCTGTATGCAGGTCAGGAAACAACAGTTAGACCTGGACATGGAACAACAGACTGGTTCCAAATAGGAAAAGGAGTACATCAAGGCTATATATTGTAACCCTACTTATTTAACTTCTATGCAGAATACATCATGAGAAAAACTGGGCTGGAAGAAGCACAAGCTGGAATCAAGATTGCCAGGAGAAATATCAATCACCTCAGGTATGCAAATGACACCACCCTTATGGCAGAAAGTGAAGAGGAACTAAAGAGCCTCTTGATGAAAGTGAAAGAGGAGAGTGCAAAGGTTGGCTTAAAGCTCAACATTCAGAAAACTAAGATCATGTCATCTGGTTCATGGCAAATAGATGGGGAAACAGTGTCAGACTTTATTTTTGGGGGCTCCAAAATCACTGCAGATGGTGATTGCAGCCATGAAATTAAAACACACTTGCTCCTTGGAAGGAAAGTTATGACCAACCTAGACAGCATATTAAAAAGCAGAGCCATTACTTTGCCAACAAAGGTCCATCTAGTCAAGGCTATGGTTTTTCCAGTGGTCATGTATGAATGTGAGAGTTGGACTATAAAGAAAGCTGAGCGCCGAAGAATTGATGCTTTTGAACTGTGGTGTTGGAGAAGAGTCTTGAGAGTCCCTTGGACTGCAAGGAGATCCAACCAGTCCATTTTGAAGGAGATCAGTCCTGGGTATTCATTGGAAGGACTGATGTTGAAGCTGAAACTCCAATACTTTGGCCACCTCATGCGAAGAGTTGACTCATTGGAAAAGACCCTGATGCTGGGAAAGGTTGAGGGCAGGAGAAGAAGGGGACAATGGAGGATGAGATGGTTGGATGGCATCGCCAACTCGATGGGCCTGGGTTTGGGTGGACTCCGGGAGTTGGTGATGGACAGGGAGGCCTGGCATGCTGCGGTTCAGGGGTCACAAAGAGTTGGACACAACTCAGCTACTGAACTGAACTGAATATTTAGGACATATTCTTAAAAGAACACAAGTGTGCTCATCACCCGATTGAGACATGTAACATTTCTAATTCTTTTGAACATGTGTCTTCCACTCTAATTTCATTTCTTTGCCTCCTTACCTAAGCTAATCCCTATTCTAAACTTTGTATTTATAATTTCTTTGCTTTTATTTATAATTTTACCATGTATCTGTGTATATCCACATGACATGCTGCTGAATTTTGTTATTGATTTACATAATAGTATTATACTGTGTTTTTATAATTTGCTATTTTGCCAAATAGTATATTTGTGACATTCATTACATTTGATGGTAAATACCTGTGGTTAATATTCTTATTATTTAATGTTGCTCTGTTTTTTTTTTTGGCTTCCCAGGTAGCTCAGCTGATAAAGAATTCTCCTGCATTGCAGGAGACCCCAGTTTATTCCTAGGTCGGGAAGTTCCCCTGGAAAAGGGTTAGGCTACCCACTCCAGTATTCTTGGGCTTCCCTAGTGGTTCTTTGGTAAAGCATCTGGCTGCAATACAAGAGACCTGAGTTCGATCCCTGGGTTGGGAAGATCCCCTGGAGAAGGGCATGGTAGCCCATTACAGTGTTCTTGCTGGGATAATCCCCATGGATAGAGGAACCTGGTGGTTACAGTCCATACATGAATATTTTGTGTTCTTGTCATTATGAACTAAGTTTCTATGAATATTCTTGTGTATCTTTCCTGTTGTACATGTGCAAGGGTGTCTCAAAGGCACATTCCAATGAATAAACTTCTAGGTCATGGGGCATTGCATATCTTCATTCTTGCCGGATTCTGTCAAATGGGTTTTCAAAGTAGTACTAAGAAAGTTTTTCAATTATTTCTTTTTATTGAGGTATAGTTGATTTATAATGCTAGATTAGTTTCTGGTATATAACACAGTGATTCAAAATTTTTATGGATTATATTACATTTAATGTTATTATAAAATGTTAGCTACATTCCCTGTGCTATATACTATATCCTTATGGCTTATTTTATACAGAATAGTTTGTGTCTCTTAATCCCCAACCCTTATTTTTCCCCTCCTCTTTTCCTCTCTCCACTATTAATCACTAATTTATTCTCTATATCTAAGAGATTGTTTCTGTTTTACCATATTCATTTGTTTATTTTAATAACATACAATGTTTGTCTTTCTCTCTCTGACATATTTGACTAAGCACAATACCCTCCAGGTCTATCCATGTTGTTGCAAATGGCACAATTTCATCCTTTTTATGGCTCAGTAGTATTCCATTGTGCATACATACCACATCTTTATACATTCATCTCTCTATGGATATTTAGGTTGCTTTCAAAACTTGCCCATTGTAAACAGTGATGCAATGAACATTCAGAAGCATGTATCCTTTCGAATTATAGTTTTCTCTGACTATATTGGTAAAATACCCTGGAATAGAATGGCTACATCATATAATAGATCTATTTTTCCATTTTGGGGAAAGATTCCATCCTGTTTTCCATACTGGTACACCAATTTACATTCCCCTTCTCACCAACAGTGTACAAAGGTTGTTTTTTCTCCATATCCTTGTGAACATTGATTACTTGTGATCATTTTTGTGATAGCCATTTGACAGGTGTGAGGTGGTATCTCATTGTGATTTCACTTTGCATATCCATGATGATTAGTGATGTTCATCTTTTCATATGCCACTTGGCCATCTGTGTGTTTTCCTTCAGAAAAATGTCTATTCACTTATGCCTATTTTTTAATCAAATTGTATTTTTTTGAGTCGTATGAGCTGTTTATATATTTTGAATATTAACCCCTTATCTATCATATCATTTGCAAATGTTTTTGCCCATGTAGTAGGTTGTCTTTTGTTCTATTGATGGCTTCCTTTGCTGTGCAAAAGCTTTTAGGTTTAATTAGGTCCCATTTGTTTATTTTTGATTTTGCTCCCATTGCTCTTTAAGAGAGATTCAGAAATATATTGCTATGATTTATGTCAAAGAGTATTCTGCCTATGTTTCCTTCTAGGAGTTTTATAGTTTCAGATCTTACATTTAGTCTTTGATCCATTTTGAGTTTATTTTTATGTATGATGTGAGAAAAATTTCTAATTCTGTTCCTTTACTTGTAGCTGTCCAGTTTTCCCACTGCTTATTGAAGAGACTATTTTTTCTTCATTACATACGCTTGCCTCTTTTTTATAGATTAGTGACCATGAGGTGCATGGGTTTATTTCTGGGCTGTTTATTCTGTTCTATTGATATAGATATATGTCTGTTTTTGTGCCAGTACCATCCTAATTTGATGGCTATAGTTTTGTTGCATAGTCTTAAATCAGGAAGTGTGACACCTCTAGTTCTGTTCTTTTATTCAAGATTCCTTTGGGTATTCCGGATCTTTTGTGTTTCAATACAAATTTTAGAATTATTCATTCTAGTTGTATAAAAAAAAAATCAAAACACCCAGCAGCACACTCTTCTCTTGTTATCTAAGCTATATGCTCTTGAGATTCCCTCTAAGAGGGCTGTCTAGGTCCTTCTGTTGTGACAGATTGACTGTGTAGGCAGTCTGGTGGGTTTTGTTGGCTTCTGGCCCAGATGATTATCAGACCCTGCCTTGCTAGTGGGGCCTGATCAGGAGGCAGCTGATTGCAGAATCCCAGGATGCCCTGAGGCTAATACTAACTCACTGGTGGTTGAAGTCAGAGTCCAGAAGACTCTGGGACTATCGTACCCACTACTGGTGAATGAATCTGAATCCTGGAGTCAGTGCCAGACTACTGGCAGGTAGTAAGATCAGTCCTAGAGCCTGGCTTCAGGTTCCAGGGATCCCAGAGCTGGTGTCAGATCATTGGTGGACAGGGGTCTGGTTCTTGACTCAGTTGCATATGTGGTCCATGGTGTCCTGAAGCTTGTGTTGGCCTGCTAGTTACAGAGCTGGGTCCCCACTGGTCCCAGGGTAGCATCTGGCCTGATGAGGTGGACTATGTCCTCAGGCGAAGAATTGTGATTTTCTTACTGCTGTCTTATCTGCTGTCTGCCCCATCATAGATTAGGCTGGTCTAGAGGCTTGTGCAGGCTTCCTGGTGGGAGCTGCTGGTGCTGGCCTACTGGTGGGTGGAGCTGGGTCTTGGCCTTCTGGTACTATGGACCCTTTGGAAGTGCTGAGTTTAGAGGTGGCTGTGAACTCGGGAAGTTTTTAGGCAGTCTGTTTGCTGATGGGTGGGACTGTGTTCCCAAACAGTTAGTTGTTTGGCCTGAGGTTTCCAGCACTGGAACGACAGAGGATAAGATGGTTGGATGGCATCACTGACTCGATGAACATGTGTTTGAGCAAGCTCCAGGAGTTGGTGATGGACAGGGAAGCCTGGTGTGCTGCATGCAGTCCATGGGGTCACAAAGAGTTGGACATGACTGAGCAACTGAACTGAACTTCCAGCACTGATGTCTAGAAGCTGTTGGATGGGGCCAGGTCTTGGCATTAATGAGCCAGAGGGAGGATCCCACGATGGCAGCTGCAAGCAGCAGTGTCCATGTGGTAGAAAGCTCCCATATATGGCTACTGTGAATGTCTATGTCCCCAGGGAGAATTGCAACCAGCCCCTGCCTCTCCAGGCAACTCTGCTAGGTCTAGCTCAGGCTTCTTTCAAATTACTACTCCTGCACTGGGTGCCAGAACATGTGGGAGTTTGTGTGTGCTCTTTAAGAGTGAAGTCTCTATCTCCCACAGACCACATGGCTTTCATCATAGGTTAGGTTTAGGGCAAAGGAGGCCTGTTTGCTTATTTTCATTTTTTATTGTGAGATAATTAATAAGAAATCTGTCTCTGATCCAGAGCACACTGTGTGAGCATTCAAGGTAAAAGTAATACAGATGAATATTAAAAATCCAACAGCTCTGTTTTAAGAGCTTTGTAGATATGAACTCATTTAATCCTTATGACAATCTATAATGTAGCTACTATTATTTTATCTGTTATATAGATCAGAAACTGTGGCAAAGAAGAGTTAAATCATTTGACCCAAATTGCCTAGCTAGTGTAACTGTTGGGAGAAGAAATCAAATCTCGGAAGTCTCATTCCATGTGACATGACAAATATCTGGTAGTGAATTTCTTTGTATTATTTGGGATTTAGTTGACTTCCTGTGGATTGGTGTCTTTCATGACCTTTGAAAGAATTTCAGATATTACATCTTGAGATATTCCTTCTGTATCTCTACTGAGCTAGAACTATGGTTATATGTACGTCAGCTTCCCCTCTCTGTACTGCATGTATTTCAGTCTCTTATATTTTGCACCTTCAGGTCTTTCTGTGCTATATTCTGCAGTATTAATTCAAATCTTTTTTTTCCTACCAAAAATGTGTTCTCTTCAGTCTAATTTGCTCTTCCATGTATTTACGGAGTCTTAATTTCATCTATTACATGTTACTAAAAACTCTTTTTTCTTACAAATTGACTTGGCTTTTGATATATTTTGTTCTTTATTTGCTTAGTTTCTATTTCTTTTTATACATTATATATCAAATGTCACACATATAAAATTTGAGGCTTCTGTTTTATGAAATTTTTACGATTTCCTCCTCATGACTCTCACTCATCGTACTTTATTTTAGGGTTTTGTGATTTTAAAATTTTGTGAGCTAATGTTTATTGGAATCATATTGTGAGAGTTTTTAAGGCCTATATTTAGAATTCATTCTTCATGAGTTGATTTGCATGTGTCATAGGTAAGCTTCTCTAAAATCAGAGCCAAGTGAGGAATTCTTATTTATGTGATTTACAGAAAGAATACTCTCAGGAGGTGGAGAGCAAGTGCAGCAGGATAGAGTTGGGGACAAAAGTTGAGCACAAATAGGGTCTCAGCTGGAGAATAGCCTGGTCAAGTCCTTCAGGTGGCTCAAAACATAAATTGCTTCACAGAGTTGATTCCCTCCTTGAAGTGAGATAAAGAGCCTCTTCTACATTTGTGTCCATTTGGCACTCTCTGTTGACATGTTAAACACGGTAGGGAGTAACCCTCCTGGAATATTAAAAGCTTCTCTTTAGCAGGTGGTAGAGCTCTAAACAAGGGAGGGGCTGTGAATTGTAATCTCCTACCATTCACAGCAAGTGTGGGTAAGGTGCACTGCTGATAAAAAGGGTCTTGGTAGTGAACCAACAGCTACGTATCATGCAGTCCACTTCTTTTACCCCTTAGAGCTGCTTGCTTCTTATTTAAACTTACTCTGTCCAAGCAAAGCTTATCAAAGATTCTGGTTGGTTACAATTTCCAAAAACACTTACTTGAGGAGGAATTGTGGGGCCATCACTAATGCAGTTGATACCAAGGCCTTAGCTGATACTCATTATCTGCCCACTTCCTTAGCCATTAGATTCCTATTTCCTTCCTATTCAGCTAGAAGGCTTACCTTGATGATTTACCTAGACCTCACAGCTAAGGGTTCTAAGCTCTGTGTTATTTTGCTCTTAATTCTGGGGTTGTTGTACTTACAAAATTAAAAATTTATGGTTGTAACTGGGCATTGGGGTTGCCAAGAAATACCTCAGTGGACGATATGAGAACCTAACCTATTTTCTTCTGTCCTGGTACAGAACTGGTACAGAGGGTAGTTGTCCAGCAAGTACCCTCTTCCTTGTGACCAGTGAGGTCATTAACCTCATCACTATTTAAGTCCCTTTTTTTTTCTTGCTCGTCTATGGGGCTGTTGTTTTTCAGTTGCTCAGTTGTGTCTGTCTCTTTGCAACCCCATGAACTGCAGCACACCAGGCCTCTCTGTCCCTCACCATCTCCTAGAGTTTGCCTAAGTTCATGTTCATTGAATCACTGATGCCATTCAGCCATCTCATCCTTGTCACTCTCTTCTCCTTCTGCCTTCAATCTTTCCCAGCAACAGAGTTTTTCCGATGAATTAGCTGTTCACATCAGGTGGCCAAAGTATTGGAGCTTCAGCATCAGTCCTTTCAATGAGTATTCAGGGTTGATTTCCTTCAGGATCTACTGGTTTGATCTCCTTGCAGTCCAAGGGACTCTCAAAGAGTCCTATATGGTTCTGAGTAGGCAGCAATTGAAGCTGTATGTTTAGTAAGATTCTTATTGTTTCCCCTTGTACACACTTTCCCTTTCTGGGAACCAGGATTGCTAGACTCAAAGAGTCTGTTGGTAGTTTTCACAGGAATATAAGTGAATAATTCTGATGGAAAATATGTTTTACTCAATAGTTTTCGAGTACCCACAATAAGGACTGAGAATATTGCAGTACATATAAGAGGCAAAAATGTTGTACTTGTGGAGTTTTTGTCTTAGAGGTGGGAAGATGGAATAAAAAGGAAACCAGTTTTATAGTGTAAATGCTATGGAAAAAAGAAAGGAAGAAAGAGGTATGAGAATTGTTCAAGATGGATTGTAGTTTTAAATAAGGCCTTTGGGTAAGACTTAAAGTTTCCAGTGGAACTAGCCGTGAAAATATCTGAAGGAAGGATGTTCCAGGCAGAGCAGTAAATAAGTATGAATGCTTTCAAATAGGAGCATGCCTGGAGAATGACGAGTAGCAAGGCTGCTGTGCGTAGAGCAGAGTATGTAAGGGAGAGAGTGGTACGAGATGAGATCATTACAGAACAGGTAAGTGTAGGAGATGAAACAACAAAAGAAATAGCTCTTCCAAATACCAGTGCAATAGCACTGTGTTCTCAAGAGCAACCAATTGCAGAATAGTTTTACTCTGTTTTTTTAACACAATGTAGAAACACTGTAGAAATCTAGAGCATTTGTATCTGAAAAATGAGATATCTAAAAATCAGAAAATGTCATTGCCTGCTTAATAAAGTCTTCTGAGCTTTGGCCACTAAAAGTCCCTCACCCACAGACAAATCTCCACAGATATTCTGTCCTGAATTCTCACAGTTGTTTCAGGCTGGGCATTTTGGGAAGGGTGTAGTGATTAACTCAGAGCATTGTGACAGCCAATCAAAAAGTATAAGCACTATTTCCCCTTGGAAGAAATTACATCAGGTATAGCTTCAGATAGTGGAGATCAGAGAGGAAATACTTCAGTTTAGAATGCCAAGTTCCCAATAGAAAAACAGTCATAATCTTAGAAGACTGTTTTCTTGCCTTTTCTTCCTATACCCATCATATCCAAACTAAATTTAGATAGAACGAATCATCATTGACTGTTTGAGTTGGAAAGTGATCTGTATTTAGTGTGGGATATAGTCACCTGGACTGCAAGCAGATCTAACCAGTTCATTCCAAAGGAAATCAATCCTGAGTGTTCATTGGAAGGAATGATGCTGAAGCTGAAACTTCAATACTTTGGTCACCTCATGCGAAGAGTTGACTCACTGGAAAAGACCCTGATGCTGAGAGGGATTGGGGGCAGAAGGAGAAGGGGACAACAGAGGATGAGATGGCTGGATGGCATCACCGACTCGATGGACATGGGTTTGGGAGAACTCCGGGAGTTAGTGATGGACAGGGAGGCCTGGCGTGCTGCGATTCATGGGGTCACAGAGCTGGACACGACTGAGCGACTGAACTGAACTGATACACAGATGAGAGTTAAACACACACACACATTTATTTATTTTAAAATTACAATATTGTATTGGTTTTGCCAGTTCATTTAATTATATGTTATCCTTCGGTGTCATATTAGGTGATAACTAATATGAGTTGGAACTTTTGATTAAATGAAATTTTTTCAGAAAAAAAGTTAAACTGTGATTTTCAGCCTAAAGCCTACATGAGAGAGCAGCCATTTAGTTTTTTCCTTTTTGGTAGTTCTTGATTTATTTGTTGGTTCATTTGATAGTTTATTTATGTGTCCAACCAGTTACCCAATAAACAAAATATATTTTTTTCATTAAAACAAAATTTGTTTTAATTCCAAAGCAATAAATATTTACTAACAACAGTACTTTGGCCACCTGACACTTAAGAGCTGACTCATTGGCAAAGACCCTGATTGGGAAAGGTTGAAGGCAAGAGGAGAAGGGGGCAACAGAGGACAAGATTGTTGGATAGCATCACTGCCTCAATAGACATGAGTTTGATCAAGCTCTGGGAGATATTGAAGGACAGGGAAGCCTGGCATGCTGTCATCCATGGGGTCACAAAGAGTTGGACACAACTGAGTGACTGAACAACAACAATAATTGATATTTTAAAAATATAGATAAGCAAAAGAGGCAGAAATAAGAGTCATTCATGATTTCATGTTCCAAAATAACCACTGTTACGCTTTCAAAAACTGTATAAAATTTTGTGACCTCCTTTTCTCACTTTAAAATGTACAAAATACATATTGAGTATTTGTTAAGTGTTGGGTTTTAGGTCAGGTTCTGGAGGTTAATAAGTGACCAACACAAGCTTGTTTCATGCTCTGTGGAACTTACAAAATAGTAGGTGTGAAAAACACTAATTTGATAATTGAGAAAATAGATATTTAATTATAAATTGCATTAAAGTATTTAGAGATATTCAGGATAAGAGTATATAATATACAAAATGGGTGGAAGGCAATCAGGAAAGTCTTTTCTAGGGAAGAGACATTTGAATTAAGGCCTAAATGGAGAGCAGGAGCTGGCATCCAGGTAGGATCAGTAGCCTGTGCAAAGGTGCTAAAACACGAAGGAAGAGAATGCTTTGGAGCAAAAACAAGATCACTGTGTCTCAAGGACATAAAGCAGGGAGGATGGTGTGTGCAGTTAAACAGGGGATGTGGCTGGAGCGGATCCTTTGGGGTCATATTCAGTTAAAATTGTTTGATCTAATTTAGCTAGGATGTTACTATGTTCTCTTGTGCTGGTTTGCAGTTGACTATGATGTACACCAAAATTTAAGAACCCTGATTTATAATTCATAGTGTTTCAAGAGCCTTGTTTATAAGAACAATTAGATTAAAGGCCTAAGAGAAAGAAAAATGGCCATAACATTAACTGACTGTACTTTCGACTTTTAACAATACGTTTTATTATTTATTTCATTGAATTTTCAAAGTAATGCATGTTTATTTGAGAAGCTTTGGTAAGAAAGAAAAATATCAAGAAGAGAAATCAAATTACCCATAATTCGTGCACATAGAATTAATTAGATGGCATGTGGGCATATTTTCATCTGATTTAATTTATGAATGCATTAGACATATTTGAGAGCATTCTGTTCATTCAGTTGTTATTTATTTGTACATTTATTGACATGGACTAGGTGAGAGACTATGCGGTTCTGGGCTGGTAGTGTTATTGTTTAACCACTGAGTCATGCCCAACTCTTTTGTGACCATGGTCTTGGTGATTCTGATTTAAATGATGTAGATAAAGTTGCGGTTTTCCTGGAGTTTAATATCCTGAGTTTTCTCCTCTTTTTAATATTAAGATATCTCATGAATACAGAATAATGCACAAAACACATATGTACACTCAAAATAACAATTATAAAGATAGCAATTGTTGTAAAATACCAACCAGGACAGTAAATAAAATATTACCAGCCCCCCAAAGTTCCTTATCCCTCTTCCTGATTACAACCCTTTGCCCACAGAGGTACCTCTCCTTGTCTTCTTATGCTTAACTGTAGAGGGTTATTTTGTCTGTTTTTTGATTTTGTTAAATTGGGATCATGTTAGGTATTTTTAAAAGTGTTATTTGAAACATATAAAATATCATGTATGAAACGAGATGCCAGTCCAGGTTCGATGCACGATACTGGATGCTTGCGGCTAGTGCACTGGGACGACCCAGAGGGATGGTATGGGGAGGGAGGAGGGAGGAGGGTTCAGGATGGGGAACACATGTATACCTGTGGTGGATTCATTTTGATATTTGGCAAAACTAATACAATTATGTAAACTTTAAAAATAAAATAAAATTTAAAAAAAATAAAAATAAAATAAAATAAAATAAAAATAAAAGTGTTATTTGCTTCTTCCCTCAACATTTTTTTTTCTTGAGATTCATCCACATTGTGACATAGGAGTCCATTGTGTGAGAAGAATGTGATGCATTTATCTTTTACTGAGGTGGGCATATGGGTTTTTCCAGTTGTTGGCTGTTATTGCCAATGATACTGTGGACATTATTGTACATGCACTTTGGTTCACAGGTTCACAATTTGCCCCAAGTATATTTTTCTGAATAAAACTCTACGGGCTATATATGATAAGTACATATTCAAATTTATCTTTTTTCCCCACTTAGTACTATAATTAGCAATAAATGCTAAATTAAAAGACAATTGCTTCTTGGTAGGAAAGCTGTGACAAACCTAGACACTGTTAAAAAGCAAAGACATCTCTTTTGCCAACAAAGGTCCATATAGTCAAGGCTATGGTCTTTCCAGTAGTAATGTATGGATGTGAGAGCTAGACAATAAAGAAGGCAGAGCACCGAAGGACTGATGCTTTCAAACTGTGGTGCTGGAGAAAACGCTTGAGAGTTTCTTGGAAAGCAAGGAGATCAAACCAGTCAATCTTTTTAAATATATATATATATATATTTTTTTTTTACTTTACTTTTTTGCCATACATCAACATATATATATTTATTTTAATTGGAGGCTAATTACTTTACAATACTGTAGTGGTTTTTGCCATACATTGACGTGAGTCAGCCATGGGTGTACATGTGTCCCCCATTCTGAACCTCCTTCCCACCTCCCTCCCCATCCCATCCCTCACGGTGTCCCAGTGTACCAGCCCTGAGCGCCCTGTCTCATGCACTGAACCTGGACTGGCGATCTATTTCACATATGGTAATATACATGTTTCAATGCTATTCTCTCAAATCATGCCACATTCACCTTCTCCCACAGAGTCCAAAAGTCTGTTCTTTATATGTGTCTCTTTTGCTGTCTCGCATATAGGATCACTGTTACCATCTTTCTAAACTCTATATATATGCATTAATATACTGTATTGGTGTTTTTCTTTTTGACTTACTTCACTCTGGATAATAGGCTCCAGTTTCATTTACTTCATTAGAACTGATTCAAATGCATCTATTGAGATAATCATATGATTTTTATCTTTCAATTTGTTACTGTGGTGTATCACATTGATTGATTCGTGAATATTGAAGAATCCTTGCATCCCTGGGATAAAGCCCACTTGGTCATGATGTATGATCTTTTCAATGTATTGTTGGATTCTGTTTGCTAGAATTTTGTTAAGGATTTTTGCATCTATATTCATCAGTGATATTGGCCTGTAGTTTTCTTTTTCGTGGCATCTTTGTCTGGTTTTGTTATAAAGGTGATGGTGACCTCATAGAATGAGTCTGGCAGTTTACCTTCCTCTGCAATTTTCTGAAAGAGTTTGAGTAGGATAGATGTTAGTTCATCTCTAAATTTTTGATAGAATTCACTGTGAAACCATCTCAAACCAGTCAATCTTAAAGGAAATGAACCCTGAATACTCTTTGGAAGGACTGATGCTGAAGCTCTAATATTTTGACCACCTAATGCAAACAGCTGACTCATTAGAAAAGACCCTGATGCTGGGAAAGATTGAAGGCAGAAGAAGATGGTGACGGAGGATGAGATAGTTGAATGGCATTACTGATTCAATTGGACATGAACTTGGGCAAACTCTGGGAGATGGTGAGAGACATGGAAGCCTGGTGTGCTGCAGTCCATAAGAGTAGCAGAGTCAGACACAACTTGGCTACTGAAGGTGACTGAACAGCAACAAAATAGCAACAAATGATGTGTATTTACTTATATATCTAAAGTGAAAGTGGAAGTTGCTCAGTCCTGTCCGACCTTTGCAACCCGTGGACTATACAGTCCATGGAATTCTCTAGGCCAGAATACTGGGTAGCCTTTCCCTTCTCCAGGGGATCTTCCCAACCCAGGGATAGAACCCAGGCCTCCCACATTGCAGGCAAATTCTTTACCAGCTGAGCCACAAGGGAAACTCAAGAATACAGGAGTGGGTAGCCTATCCTGTCTCCAGGGGATCTTCCCAACCCAGGAATCAAACCAGGGTCTCCTGCTTGCAGGCGGATTCTTTACCAACTGAGCTATCAGTGAAGCCCTTATATATTTAAATATATATCTAGATATATTTTTATATATCTAAAACTATCAATAAAACATTTTTTAATTGGGACATGAAAAAACATTGTAATAATGTACCCTAAATTACATAAGAAAATCTTTGTTGTTAGATTTCTTTGAGACTGTTTTGTTTGTTAATATTAATATAAAAACATTTGTGTGAGAACTTTTATTTATATTTGATATTAATATTAATTTAGTTCAGTTCAGTCGCTCAGTTATGTCCGACTCTTTGCGACCCCATGAATTGCAGCATGCCAGGCCTCCCTGTCCATCACCAACTCCCAGAGTTCACTCAAACTCACGTCCATCAAGTTGGTGATGCCATCCAGCCATCTCACCCTCTGTTGTCCCTTTCTCCTCCTGCCCACGATCCCTCCCAGCATGAGGGTCTTTTCCAATGAGTCAACTCTTCTCATGAGGTGGCCAAAGTACTGGAGTTTCAGCTTTAGCATCATTCCTTCCAAAGAACACCCAGGACTGATTTCCTTTAGGATGGACTGGTTGGATCTCCTTGCAGTCCAAGGGACTCTCAAGAGTCTTCTCCAATGCCACAGTTCAAAAGCATAAATTCTTCGGTGCTCAGCTTTCTTAACAGTCCAACTCTCACATCCATACATGACTACTGGAAAAACCATAGCTTTAACTAGACGGACCTTTGTTGGCGAAGTAATGTCTCTGCTTTTTAATATGCTGTCTTGTTTGGTCATAACTTTCCTTCCAAGGAGTAAGCGTCTTAATTTCATGGTTGCAATCACCATCTGCAGTGATTTTGGAGCCCCCCAAAATAAAGTCTGACACTGTTTCCACTGTTTCCCCATCTATTTCCCATGAAGTGATGGGACCAGATGCCATGTTCTTCGTTTTCTGAATGTTGAGCTTTAAGCCAACTTTTTCACTCTCCTCTTTCACTTTCATCAAGAGGCTCTTTAGTTCCTCTTCACTTTCTGCCATAAGGGTGCTGTCGTCTGCATATCTGAGGTTATTGATATTTCTCCTGGCAATCTTGATTCCAGCTTGTGCTTCTTCCAGCCCAGAGTTTCTCATGATGTACTCTGCATATAAGTTAAATAAGCAGGGTGACAATATACAGCCTTGACGTACTCCTTTAGTTATCAATTAATTAAATTTTATTAATGCATTTTGTTCACTTTAAATTTATTTACATAGTTAACACAAGTGAGAACTTTTGAGGTGAAAAAGAATAAAATGATTAGTTTTGTGTCATTCAGCATTCACTCAGTAAAAAGGAAATCACAGTAAGTGGTTTAAAATAAGGAACTGATTACAACAGTGTTGAAAATGTTACTATCCAGACATTGGTTAACTACAGAAAGCTATAACTGCCCATAAGGATGGGAGAAAAAAGGAAAATGGAGTACCCAGTGAAGTGAAAGTCTCTCAGTAGTGTCTGACTCTTTGTGACCCCATGGACTATACAACTATACAGTCCACGGAATTCTCCAGGCCAAAATATTGGAGTGGGTAGCTGTTCCTTTCTCTACCCCAGACCAGAATACTGGAGTAGGTAGCTGTTGCCTTCTCCAGGGGATCTTCCAAACTCAGGGACTGAACCCAGGTCTTCCACACTGCAGGCAGATTCTTTACCAGTTGAGCCACCAGGGAAGCCCAGAGTTACCCAGAGTTCCAACTTATAGTGTTTACTGTTGAGACTGCTGAAGCACTGCTGGTGCTTTGGGAATCACTTCCATTGCTTCTAAGCCAGAAGCCTGAAACCAATTCTGTCTCGAGATTCCAAGAGCCCACGGGCCTCCAGCACTGCTGGGCTCTCAGCAAATGCTGCTGAACTCTCAGCAAATGCTGCTGAAGTCAACAGACATTCACACAATCTCCCTTAGCACTTCTGAAGCCAGAAGCTGGAGAAAAAATTGGACTCCCTCTTTCTTAAGAGCACTTTCCTCCAAGAAGCAGACTCCAGGACAGAATTCAATGTGCATGATTGTTTATTGTGGGAAATACCTTTGAAGTATAAAGAGGGAGGGAGCAGGAGTAGATGGGGTGAGTCTTCAGACCAGGAGGAAGGCTTGACACCTGTGAAAGAAGAGAAAGAAGAGAAAGAAGGAAGGAGGCTTCAGTAGGAAGAACCCTAAACTTTAGCCCAGTTTTGAAAATGTCTTGGCCAGGCCAATTCTGAGTCCTGGAGCAAAGGCTGCCCATTGGAGGGAGTCCCATAAAGGGCTGTTGTGTCACTGCCTGCTTGCCGCCCAAATGAAGTGTGGTCTTGACACAGATCCACAGGTGGAGTTACTGGAGGCCATCACTCAACTATGTTATTTGCAGTGGGTACTTTTGAGGGAGAACTAAGCATCCATCTTTGTGGCTGCCACACTACCGTGTGCAGAATCTAACCAGAAGCCAGCTGGCAAGAAAGTCGGAAGAATCTAGTATAAGTTTTCAACCCACTTCAATACAGACAGGAATATAGAAAGATACATGTTGAAAGAAAATGACAGGTAGCTGCTGCACGAATATTTATACATTTTGTCGAATTACCTTTTATTCCTTCACAGAGGTATATAAGACTTTGCTTCTCACCAGTCTGAAAATATTGGCTACAAATCAATATCTTTGTTAAGGTAGAAGGTCCTGACATAGTCTCTTATTCATATTTTAATTTATATTTTCTGTTAATGGATAGTTAATGTTTGAATTATTTTCATTTTCTAATATTTGATTTATTCATTGATTCCTTTGACAGTTTAATATTTCTTTCATTGATGTTTGAAAACCTTAGATAACTTTTAAACCTTGGTCACATCCACTGTATATTTTCCGTTTACATGGTTTTCAAATTTAATGTTTATAGATTGTAGTTTTTCAGAACATAGAGTGTCTCACTGTTGTCAGAGAAAATTTGAAAATGTATAAAATATAAAAAAGAAAATTTAAAACACCTGTAATCCTATACATATATAATTATTAACTTTCAAATATTATTCATATAATATTGGGAATATACTGTATCCATAGATTTTTCTCCTTTCTTATTGTGAGCACTTCTTCATCTTTCCTGTGAAAATATTTATTTAAACATACTATATAATTGGATAGTAGAGCTGTTTATTTTTCTTCTAGTAAAAATAAAGCTGCAATAAACATTTATATGTGCAGTTGCTTTTTCCCATATCTATTTATTAGGTTAAATTTGCAGTGATCGAGTACTAGTTCAAATGGCTTAAATTTTAACATGTTTTAAAAATGATATTTTTAACTATAAAAATAACGTGTTCATTTTAGAATATTTGTAAAGTATAAAAGAAGCACTGATAAAATTAAAATGATGTAATATATGTAATATATTCACGAAGTGAAAGTGAAAGTCGCTCAGTCTTATCCGACTCTTTGCAAGCCCAGGGACTATATACAATCCCTGGAATTCTCCAGGCCAGAATACTGGAGTGGGTAGCTGTTCTCTTCTCCAGGGGATCTTCCCAACCCAGGGATCAAACCCAGGTATTCTGCATTGCAGGCAGATTCTTTACCAGCTGGAGCCACCAGGGAAGCCCAAGAATACTGGAGTAGGTAGCCTATCCCTTCTCCAGTGGTCTTCCCACCAGGAATCGAACCTGCATTGCAGGCAGATTGATTTATTAACATGATGCACGTTAAAATGTGTGCATTTTGATATTATTGAAAAATTACAAACATCCCTATTCATATTCCCATCAGCAAAGAGCTTACATACTATTGTCAACACTTGGCCAGACCAATTTGGAGTCCTTGAGATTTATCATTCTAACTAATTTTTGTCAATTTCATCCTGTTTTAATTTTTGATTTTTGGTTATTAAAGATTAAATTTTATTGGTTTATTGACTGTTGATTTTTTTATTAATTGCGTTTTCATGTAATTTATCCAGTTTTTATTAGGTGACCCTGTTTTATGAGAGCTCTTTATAAAGGATTAACACTTGGAGCTGTTACCAGTAGTTTACATTTTGCCTGATCAGTGCATTTGCATATAATATGCAGGAGCACAGCTTCAGAACTCCAGACAATGTGTGTTTTCAACCACGTTTGTTCTTTTACTAGCTATGGGTAATTTTTCTTTTTTTCTTTTTTGTTTGTGGTGGAGTGATGGTGGGTGTGGAGTACCTGAATCCTTTTAACATAGTTTCTTTTAATTTAGGACTTCCCTGATGGCTCAGATGGTAGAGAATCTGCTTGCAATGCAGGAGACCTGGGTTCAATCCCTGGGTCACCTTAAATTAAAAAAAAAATTGCCAATATATATCTAGGTTTTGTCCTTTTAATTATTGAGTGAATCTTTTCAAGCTAGACTTAAGTTTTCAAAGATAATCTTACTTTCACTTTTATTTAGTGCTCCGATCTCTGTGTCCAGTTTCACTTTTTTTTTTGTATTTAAGTAGTGCTCCTATCTCTCTGTCCAGTTTCACTTTTTTCCTCCTCGCTCAGTTTTTGGATTTCCTATTGTTTGGCTGTTTGACCTCCTGAACTTGTCTTCTAATATTTTTCTATATTCTTTGTGTTCTTTTGCTCTTTTTGGAGGAGACGGGTTGGGTGATTTCTTCACCTTTATTGCCCAAACTTGTGCAAAATCTTATTCTTTTATACTTTTAATTTTTTGAATGCATACCATGCAAAAAAAAATATGTTTTCTGAATGTTCTTATGCCCATGCCTTGTGCCACCTGCCCCCAGCTCCCTGCTCCATTTATGAGTATTTCTTCTTGCAAAGTCTCTTTTTTCTCTTAGATTTTTTACTGTAGCTTCTTTCCCTGCTTTCAGGAATTTTTTGTTTTTGTAATAAACTCAAAGCAAGTCTGCTAAGAGAAGAGTGAATCTTACTATTTTAGGTGGGTATAGTTTTCTGGTGTTGGTTTTGATACTCACTGGATGAAGTTATATCATTATTGCATAGTTATGTGCTTAAAAAAAAGAGATGAAAATTATGAAACATTTGTTACCTTTTGACCGTGAACCATTCATTAATTTAAAAATATTCAGTTATTTCCAGGTGTATATACTAGACACTGCACAGTTATCAACAAGCATTTCATAACTCATTTTGGGGAATTTCTATAATGTATTCCTATGACTGATTGTAATCACCTAGCAACAATTAAAGGATGTCAAAGGAGTTTTGAATTTTTTTTAACTTACTGCAGAATTTGCTAATGCTTATTTACATAGAGCAGTGTTTTTCAACTCTTTTTCTACTTTTGCTCTCTAAGGAGATTTTTAGATTTTTTTTTAATTGATTCTCACCCCTTGAAATTTGTATATATTTATGTGCTGCATGTGTATCTGTGATTTTTGTAGATAAAGAAGGTAAGAGTTTTCCATAGTTTTTTCATGGTTCCCATGAAGCAATTTTCACACTCTTGTGGGATGATATTACTCTTGTTGCAAGTGCATGACCCAGAGTTAATCAATTTTCATTACTATGATTTCTGTTTCATAGTAATATTCTTTTCCTCTCATTAATCATTGTAAAAATTCCTAGTAGCATTTGATATAAAGACTTGGAGAAGCTGATATAACCTACTAGATCAGTAATCTATACATTTGTGAGTTCATATGAAAAAATATTTGAGGAAAAAGTTCTTTTCTATATCTTATAGTTTGTTTTATTTGTATTTTTTAACAGTGTCATAACAAACAGATGATGGCTTATTGAAGTACTTAAATTTTTTTTTTCAGTCACAATAGACTTCTGTGAATACCTTTCTTATCAAATTACCAAATCATACTGTTCTATACTTTTATAATACAAGTTATCAAGTCACTGGAAAACATGTTTAATATCTTCTATAGTCTCTATTGGGCTTCCCCTGTGGCTCAGATGGTAAAGCATCTGCCTGCAATGCAGGAGACCTGGGTTTGATCCCTGCATTGGGAAGATCCCCTGGAGAAGGAAATAGCAACCCACTTCAGTACTCTGGCCTGGAAAATTCCATGGACAGAGGAGCCTGGTAGGCTACAGTCCATGGGGTCACAAAGAGTCGGACACGACTGAACAACTTCACTATAGTCTCTCTTTTTTCATATTGTGAGCTCCATTTGGGTATCACTAATGTACTGGCTGTCTGTATAATGGGAAGTAATTTACTTACTAAATCACGTCTGGTCATGATATTTGGATGTTAATAAAATGAAATCAACAGGACACAAGATTGGCTATTAAATTATCAAACAAAATGACTACTTAGCTGATTACTCATGATGAACATGTCTACTTCCCCAAATAAATTGTTTATAAGTTCACAGTGGATATGAGAGAAGACTGCATCTGTAGGATATGCAAACTGTAAAACTAATTTGAAATGGTGCCTAAGCTACTTTACAGAGTGGTGAAAAAAGAAGATTTGGAGTTAGGAGAATTTAGGGTTTGAGCTGAATGCCCTTGGGTGAAATACATTAACCTTGAGATATTAGGGTATCTTAAAATAGGAGTGATAGGTGTTCATTTTCCTACACTGGATTGGTATAGAGGTAAAAAAAATGATAATGCATATGAAATTTCTTTTAAAGTGCCATAACTCATTATAGTTTCTACTATATACAAAATTTTTAATTTTTACTGATAATGCTTTTATAAATATTGATAGTTTTGAAAGGCATTTCTTGGGAAATAAAATTAAAGTGTGAATCATAAAGGAAAGACTTTCTATTTTGAAATATGGTATATATAATAATCAACCCCATACATGAAATTAAAATGCTTTTGCAAATGTGCATCTATAGGAGTGTTTAGAGGAAACTGAGTGTTACCTGTTAGAAAAAAAAAAAAAGATCTATCTGCTTGATAATATATTGTAAAGTTATAACTAGTTCACTGGAAGGTTAATGCTAAGAAAATCAATAAGTTTTTTCCTGACTTGAAACATTAGAGCTATAAAAAGAAGTGAAAATCAGCTATAGATAAAAGTGACAGCCACACTAATAGAGGATTCAGGGAAAAAACATGTTAGCATGCCATTTTAATAAATTATTAGGCTATTTGTGTTTGTGTAGTAGCTATGGCCTATGTGTTATTTCCTAACTCTGCAAATGTCTTGTCTCAAAATAGATGTTACTTAAGTAAAACCACTCTTGTGTTTGTTTCCTAACAAAGATATGCTATTCTAAAACTATAAAAGTAAAGGAAAGTGAAGTTGCTCAGTCGTGTCCGACTCGTTGCGACCCCGTGGACTGTAGCCCACCAGGCTCCTCCATCCATGGGATTCTCCAGGCAAGAATACTGGAGTGGGTTGCCATTTCCTTCTGTAGCAAATACTCCTCTACAAAGCTCATGCCTTGGGGACATTTGGGTCAAAGATGGATAAAGCACTTTCTTTCTTTGCAATATATATATTCTTAAAATTTATGTTAAATAAACTTTGTAAATGAATTCATTTTAGAAATGAGGAAATTTCAGTCTTTTTAGGTCAATTATGTTGACATGGGAATACATGTGTCCTAACGTATTTTTCTTAAACATTTTACATATTATAGTTTTTCAAAGTATTTATATGTATCAAATATTGAAGAGAAGTTACTTTCAGAAATAATATCAAATTCCCATTGGTTTTTTCTTTCCATTTAGTTTTCCGATAATTTATATATCATTCATTCATTCAACAAATATGTGTTGTGCATTTATTACATGCCAGATACTATTTAGTCACCAAGAGACTATCAAAGTGAATTAGATCATTGTGCTCTCAAGGAACTCATCAACTAAAAGAAAAACACAATTATCTAATGAAAATCTGAACACAATGAGTATTTAATAAAATCTTACCTATTCACAGACAAAGACAAAGCATGTGCACAGGTATATAAACAGCAGAAGAAATGATAGAGACAAGTCCATCTTAGCGCTAAAGAAAAAGTAAAATGACTAGAAAATGCATAAATATGTGTCAGCCTGAGAAGGTTGGTGAAAGCAGGAGACAGAGGATGTGTAATGAATGAGTGAAGGATTTGTGATGGGAGGAAACGTGTCAGGGCTGAAACAGGGCTCAGAGAAGCATGGGGAATCTGTGTGGGAAGTAAGAAGGAAGGCAGGATGCAAGCTATGATCACAATATGAATTATCTGATGAAATACCTCTGGGACATAAAATTCAAGTCTTTAGTTTTTCTAGACTAACAGCTTGGATTTTGAAATTGCAAAACTTTGACCACTGTAACTTAACAGCTGTTGAAATTTCTTTGTGTTTGCACGAAACACCTTTCTAAAATGTGACTGTCAGTCTCAGAGCTGCCTTTGGCCAGGCAATTGTTTTAGGTTACAAATCTCATTTAACCACAAATCAAGTTTTTAAGTGAAATAATATTCAAGTTACATAAACAAAGATAGTAGCTCTAATCAAGTCAACTTGGATATCACAGAAAGATTTATAACCAGTTATCCTTCAGAGATTTCTTACTTGAATTTGTTTTGGACTTGTGATCTTATTTTATCAGAGTACAGAATTCTCACATAAGTCATAAACTTTTAAGAAATTATATCATTAATGAAAATTCCTGGTAGAATTACTACCAAGAATATTATCTTGGTATAAGTACTAGAATGAATCCCATTCATCTTTCAGAGGTATTTCTGAACTTGAATCTAACCATTTAGAAAAAGCTATTGAAACCAAATACGTATATTTTTTGATAAAAAGAAAAATTGAGAACAATTTCTTAAAAACTTGGACAAAAATATGCTATAGAACATCAAACGTCAAACCACAATAATTACACTATGTTAATAAGATAGGAAAAAAAGTCTATTCATCTAGTATGTTAGATCTGCAATGACAGTACCTGTGAAGATACTCTGGGATTTTGTATTAGTATTGATCAGTACTGGAATTGCCACTTTTCAAGGTTGACTTTGTTGTTCCTTAGGTAAAGTTTCATTTTTCTAAGAGAATCTGGACTTTTACTTTGGACTCTGAATATATTTATTTCAAAGTATAGGTTGATATTATTTTTAATGTCCTCAAAGTGGAGTAAAAACTTTTTTTAATACAATGAATTCTCTGGTTATTTGAACACAACCATTCTATTATATATTGATAGATGTTTATTGTAGTGTTAGTGAAGGAATTATGATCTTAGGAAATGGGCTTCCCTGGTGGTTCAGATGGTAATGACTCTGTCTGCAATGCAAGAGACCTAGTTCTATCCCTGGGTTGGGAAGATACTCAGGAGAAGGGAATGGCTACCTACTCCAGTATTCTTGCCTGGAGAATTCCACGACAGAGAATGGGGTTGAGAATGGACAGTCCATAGGGTTGCAAAGAGTCAGACACAACTGAGCAGCTAACACTTTAACTTTTCCTGTTTCCAAATGGGTTTAGGCAACTTTATATCTATTTTATTAATAGGAACATCCTGGAATCTTTCTACAAAGTATGTTGGTATGTTGGATGTTTTATATTTTTATAGAACCTTACTTTATGGATTGTTTATGTGAATGCTAGCAGCAAAGTGCTTTATAGAGTTAGCAAATGATTGCTTGAGCCTCTGGACATACTGGGGAACTTCAGTAATAATGTTGTATTTCCAAGTGCTGAGACACTCTCTTTGGAAAATCGGTAGTTTCTTCCCCAAAGGATACTAACCTAACTCATCCCTTGAGGGGATTTTTAAAAACTTAAGTACACTTGATTTACAATGTTGTGTTAGTTTTAGGTGTACACCAGAGTGATTCAATTATGTGTGTGTGTGTGTGTGTGTGTGTGTATTCTTTTTCAGATTCTTTTCCATCATGGGTTTTTACAAGATGCTGAGTACAGTTCCCTATGCTATAGGGAAGTAAGTCCTTGTTGAGGGGATTTTTTTTTAGTGTTTCAAATATGGCTTCTCATATCAAATCCTCCCAGGGACAATTTCTGTGCTAAAGATCCTATTCTTATTGATAAATCAAAGATTGATCATAGAGGCACAATGCTTCATGATGTGATATTTCAAGGTCTCTATGTCAGTTGTCCTGACCCTATAAGGTGATGAGAAATGTGGGGCTTGGGTTATTGGGAGCCAGAATCTGGGGGTGCCTAAGCTCTTGGGCATATTTGGAATCTCCATATGCGTTTTCCCCCCCTAAGAGATAGTGTCACAGAGTAAACAAGGAGGGAACCTAGGTACAAAGTATTAAGAATACTGTAAATAAAAATTTGAATATATTTACACTTTAGTAAGTCTCACTGAATGGCCTGTGTCACAGTAAAGAAACTCCTGTATTTTTGTCAGTGCTACAACTGCTGTGGACATGATTAGGCTGCAGCTATCTTAGGCACCCGAGATTTACAATGTCAACTCAACCAATTGCTTTCTCAGTTTATCATTTGACTTTTTTCTGTTTATGAAATTTCTGTTTCTTCTCTACTGTTTACCCAGGAACCATCAGCTACCACTTCATGTAGACTACTTCATCATTCTTGATTCATTTTGACTTACACACCATTTCTGTACTTGGTCCTAAGTTCAACATAATGGTAGCTTTCTTTGAATTTTAGATAGTCTATATGTAATATATAAATATACACTGTGTATATTACTTCTAAGTTTTGTAATACTCCAGATAAAGTTGCATTGTGGAGTGTTTTTAAGGCAGGAAACAATACTACCTAGGTATGAGAAAACAACAAGTTATCCCTCATAGACAAAGATGATTTTCTATGAACTAATAATAGATTCTCACATGGCTGATAATTGTTCATGAGTTGTGCTTTTTAGCCAGTTTGTTACTTCTCTATAACTGTGTTTTGTGATATTTTATTGAAGCACAGTGACTTCTTATTTTAGGAGAATAAAATTATTATTTCTGTTTACTTTCATTTCAAATTAGATCATAATGGAAATCTTTGGGTGTAATGAGCTTTAAAACCTAGTTTCTATAAAAATGATTCATTTTAACCTATAGCAAAATGACTTTAGTCTCAGTAATATAAATTTTGTATCCTGAAGAAATAACAGCACATAGAAAATATGTAGAAAATGCTTTCTTTTGTCTTACTATAAAAATAAAGCAAACTTGTCCTTCTATTTTGACAAATGACTCCATATATATGATTCAGTTCTGAATATAGCAACACTGAAACACTACTTGACCAGATTTCAGTCTTACTGAAAATGCCTTGAAATATTTCTCAGAAAACCACTTAAATAAGAATCTTTTTCAAACAGGAGATGCCTGCCACTCCATGTCATTCTGAAGTTCAAGGCTGAAGTAATTCTTTATTGGCTGAAATGTGGAATTAATTTAAAGTGGACTTCTCATGAAGTCTCATGTGGCTTTTCTAGGGAAGAAATTATTCAATGAATAATGAGAAGGCACTGGTTTATAAAAACTCTGATCTTTTAAAGCATCACCTGCCCCCCATTATCTACATCTCTACATAAATTATTAAGTGCTTCTAGAACCACCTCTTATTAGCCAAGTATGTATTATTTTTCCAGTATTATTATTAACGCTGAACATTTGCTCTTTCCATGTTAACCAATTAACTCAAAATTTCAAAAGTGAAAAATTCTTGGAGGTCATATACTGTAACCATTAATCAGAGCATGACCATTCTGTCAGGTTGGCCAGCAAGTTCATTTGGCTTTCCCAACTGAACTTTTTGGCCACCTCAATGCAATACTCCTGACCAGTCTTCAGCTTTTTTAATGTATTGCCACAATCAGCAGTTTCAGTGTTTGAAATATCAAATCATTTGAACTTGTTTGAAAATTTTTCTCATGTCTGAATATATTTATATATTTGTTCATCTGTGTTTATATGTGCCTACTTCCATAATTAGAAGTAATAATATCTGCATAATTGCAACCAGTTGAAAACAGATAACAAAGCATCACATGACTATTCCTTCTGTGTAATGATCCTGTCAGTATTTTCAGGCACACATCTTTTAGTCCTCCTTTCCTTAGAATTAACATCCGCTAATTTCTCAATTCATTTTCAAAAACAGGCTTACCTTTATGATCTTTGGAGTTACTTCTGTGTTTTACAGATTACTCTAATTCTAGACTATTCCAAGCAGAATAAAATGAGAAATACAGTTTCCTAAAGTCTTTATGTTGCTTTTTCTGCAATTCCAGATTTTCCTAAATAACAATTTCCCCAATATCTAGAGTTCAACTGCTTCCTAATAACCCCCTCTAATCCATGGGGGATACATTCTAAGACCCCAAGCAGATGCATGAAACCAAGGGTAGTACCAAACTATATATATATATATATATAGTCTTTTCCTACACATACATACCTATGATAAAGTTCAATTTATACATGATGCACAGTAAAAGATTAAAATGATAACTAATGATAAAAGAAAACAATTATAGCAATATACTGTGATGAAAATTAATGTACAAATGTAATGCCTTTTCCATCTTAACCAAGCACTTATGCACTGTGGCCTTAACTTTTGCAGTTTGAGGTGTGACAGCAGAGCTAGAGTGACTTTTTTTCCTCCTTCCGAATTTCACCAATGGAAGATTCATTCTTACCATAGATCTTAACAGTGAAGGTACACATTTTTTTTCTTATTAAGTCAAGAACTTCGAACTTTTCATTTATAGGAAGCACTCTACAGCTTCTCTTTGGTATCTCTGAATTGCAGCATCACTACTCTGGTGCTTTGGAACTGTTATTAAGTAAAACAAAGATGACCTGAACACAAGTACTGTGATCCTCTTATAGCTGATCTAATAATGTTGATTTACAGTCAGAATATATATACTGGACAAAGCAAAGATTCATGTTTAGGCAGGTCTGAGCAGGACATTGTGAGATTTCATCATGCTACTGAGCATGACATGCAATTTAGAATTTATGACTTGTTTATGTCTGGAATATTCTGCTTACTGTTTTTGGAAACCAACAGTAAGTGAAACTGTGGATAACGGGGAATTACTGTAACCCAACTTTGTTTTGGATGAAGCACAAGCTGGAATCAAGATTGCTGGGAGAATTGCCAATAACCTCAGATATGCAGATGGCATGACCCTTGTGGCAGAAAGCAAAAGTGAAAGTGAAGTTGCTCAGTTGTGTCTGACTCTTTGTGAAACCATGGACTGTAGCTTGTCAGGCTCCTCTGTCCATGGGATTTTCCAGACAAGAATACTGGAGTGGGATGTCATTTCCTTCTCCAGGGGATCATCCCAACCCAGGGATTGAACTTGGGTCTCCCACATTGCAGACAGACTCTAGCATCTGAGCCACGAGGGAATCTTGGCTTAAAATTCAACATTCAGAAAACTAAGATCATGGCATCCAGTCCAGTCACTTCATGGCAAATAGATGGGGAAACAATGGAAACAGTGAAAGACTTTATTTTCTTGGGCTCAAAATAACTGCAGATGGTGACTGTAGCCATGAAATTAAGAGACGCTTGCTCCTTGGAAGAAAAGCTATGACTAACCTAGACAGCATATTAAAAATCAGAGACATCACTTTGCCAACAATGGTCCTTCTAGTCAAATCTATGGTTTTTCCAGTAGTCATGTACGGATGTGAGAGTTGGACCATAAAGAAAGCTGAGCGCCGAAGAATTGATGCTTTTGAACTGTGGTGTTGGAGAAGACTTGAGAGTACCTTGGACTGCAAGGAGATCCAACCTGTCTATCCTAAAGGAAATCAGTCCTGAATATTCATTGGAAGGACTGATGCTGAAGCTGAAACTCTAATATTTTGGCCACCTGATGAGAAGAACTGACTCACCAGAATAGACCCTGATGCTGGGAAAGATTGAAGGAGACAGGAGGAGGGGCCAACAGAGAATGAAATGGTTTGATGGCATCACTGATTTAATGGACATGAATTGAGTAAGCTCTGGGAATTGGTGATGAACAGGGAAGCCTGGTCCATTGGGTTGCAAAGAGTCAGACACAACTGAGTAACTGAACGGAACTGAACTTTGTTTTAAGGAAAAAATGATGTAGCGTAATTTAGCAAATAATTTATCTGATGCAGGTAGCTTAGACTTGCAGTTACAGATAGAAAAGATTTTTCTGAAATAACTTTCCATATTGCCGTCTTCTTCGTCATGTGCTTTTAGTGAGGGAAGTTTGTTGCGAAATTTGTCCCTGGTCTCCTGTATGACCTAATAAACATACAGCAGGCCATTAGTGTCTCTCCATGTGGTAATTAATCTCAATACTACCCTGAATGTCTGGGACATTCTTCCCTCTGTAGACCTGCTCAGCTTCTCCGTGCATATGGCCACTCATCTACTCTCCAGTTTATTCAACATTAGTTGCAGCCACATGATGAATCTGGGGCTAGTGCAGTTCAAATATCAGTGAAAATTCATCAAAGAGATGTCTTCAGTAACAGTGCTGCTGTGCTTAGTCGTTCAGTCATGTCCAACTCTTTGCAACCCATAGACTGCAGCCTGCCAGGGTCCTCTGTCCATGGGAATTCTCCAGGCAAGAATACTGGCGTGGGTTGCCATGCCCTCCTCCAGGGGATCTTCCCAACCCAGGGATCGAGCCCAGGTCTCCTGCATTGCAGGCGGATTCTTTACCATCTGAGGTTTAAATCTGACTTGTGCAGGGCATTTCAAAGAGAAAGAACATCTACTTCAGCGTTGTATAGCTCTTTGGGTTTTCCTAATGTTCAGTTTGTGGCTACTGCTTTGTATTTTTCATTTTTGATGAAATTAAAACGTCAAATATTTGGGGCTCCTCATGCTTTGAGGGTTTTGAAAAAATGGGTCTCATCTGACTTTTTCTATCCTAGAATATGTGTTTTTGTTTGATTTATTGAAAGTATTGCACTGAGTACACTTGGCCTTGACATGAGAATTCTTTAAATGGGCTTATTATAAAAGTCTCACAAACCTGAATATACTCAGGTCCTTAACTTGGCTTCTTATTCTTCATACACATTTATGTAATCCACTGTTTGGAGGCTGAAGATGTCAGACACTTCAGAGGATTTGTACCTGACATTTTCAAGAACAAAAGAGTTCAACTTAAAAAAAAAAAATCAGGAACATGCTATGTTGAAACTGGATCTGCCTTTAGAATACAGACTCTTGGTTGCACTTGATATTGAGCATTTGTTGCTGCTGCTGCTGCTAAGTCGCTTCAGTCGTGTCCAACTCTGTGCGACCCCATAGACGGCAGCCCACTAGGCTCCCCCGTCCCTGGGATTCTCCAGGCAAGAACACCTTCTCCAATGCATGAAAGTGAAAAGTGAAAGTGAAGTCGCTCAGTCGAGTCCGACTCTTAGTGACCCCATGGACTGTAGCCTACCAGGCTCCTCCATCCATGGGATTTTCCAGGCAAGAGTACTGGAGTGGGGTGCCATCGCATTTGACCCCCCCACCAAAATAAAGAGCAAGTTCCTCCATGTGGGAGAAGCTCTTTGGTTGAATGAATCAGATGGTATTTTTTTTTTCTACTATATATCTTTTGTCCCTGTGTGCTTTTGTAGGTGGCTGAGAAAATTCATGATCTAGTGTTAAGTGTAATTATTTTCAATACATCTTTAAATCATGAGCAAAAACAGAAACAAAACTTACCTATGAAGACTGTGCCATTAAAACCCCCTGGTCCTTTTCTTAAATCTTAAGCTTTATCTGGCATTGACCAGTATTTTAGTTGAGGGTAAGAAACTGAAATATAACTTGGCTTATCTGGGCTCTGTTTGTCTATTACCTCCCTTGACCAATTTGGATACCCTATTATCAGTTGGAGTTTCACAGTGGTAAAGAATCCGCCTGCCAATGCAGGGGATGCAAGAGACGTGAATTTGATTCCTGAGTCAGGAGATCCCCTAGAGAAGGACATGGTGACCCACTCCAATATTCTTGTCTGGAGAATCCCATGGGCACACATACAATCAGTCAGCTTGTAAACTTTTACTTTTTGAATTAGCCCCAGCCTTAAGAAGTATGCTGGCTTGAGAAAGGTTCTTCCAAAATACCTTTCTTTTGGGAAGAAAAGTCCTATGTTGACTATTTAAATTTAGAATAAAGGGAGAGAGCTTGTCATAATCTAATGCAGCTCTTTTGCCAGGGTCTATTCTCGCTGTGCTTGGACACTATCTGTGATTGTACACAGTTCTCATGGACCACATTTATACTGTGTCTCACCAAATGTTGGACACGAATGAACGACTCAGCACAGCACAGCATAGCACCTTCTGGTACAAGCAGTCTGTGGCCTGACTTCTAGCTCAGGCTGACCCTTGCTCCAGCTGGAGACATGGATATTCTTAGGGCCCTGGGAGGATTAGACACTCCATCAGTCTGTTGAATTAAATTGAAGATGCTTTGTGCCAGTATAAGACTCTTTTTGTAAGTGGGATCTTGACTCTCCTGCTGATGGTTGACCTTACTTAGCCTTGATTTCCAGCATCTCTATAATTATTGGCCTCTGACCGCTGGCCTTGACCATACTTTAACTCTAAATTTCCCTCATGCCTTCTGTTCCCAGTCTCTGAAGTGTCTATCGGTGTAACACCATCCTCACTGTTCCAGTCTCAGAAGAGAAACCGAATTAAAACTGATTCAGACAGTACAGTCCATGGAGTTGCAGAGTCGGACGTGACAGAGCAACTAACACTTTCAGAAAAGAAACAGATTATTGTTTTCCTTTGTTCTTTTAATAGGAAGTTGGTCAGGAAAATAGTAGCTTTTTTGTTTAGCTGGAGATCTAGATTATTTTAAAGAATAAAAGTCCTTTAATGAAAGAAAAAAGCCTAAAAATTTTCTGATGTATAACTACTGAAGACAACAAGCTATGTTGGGAGTTGCCTTAGAAACATAGATAATTCACTGGCAGCCGGTATCAAATTGTTTTTCTCTCTACCTGAGATTTTTCAGTAGGCTTATTTGTTCTGTCATCTCTCAACCAGTGTCTTTAGTAAGTCTTCTAGTTACACAATCTGTGTAGCTTACTGTCTGTTCTCTGGTTGAAGGGTATATGTTGGGCTTCCCTTGTAGCTCAGTTGGGAAAGAATCTGCCTATAATGCAGGAGACCTGGGTTCGATTCCTGGGTTGGGAAGATCCCCTGGAGAAGGAAATGGCAACCCACTCCAGTATTCTTGCCTGGAAAATCTCATGGACAGAGCAGCCTGGCAGGCTACAGTCCATGTGATCGCAAGAATTGGACATGACTTAGTGACTAAACTACCACTAGTTACAGAATCTGTGCAGCTTACTGTCTGTTCTCTGGTTGAAGGGTATATGTTGCAGACTAACATGTATATAAAATTAAAGAAATGGTTGTCAAGGAACAAAAATGGAGGTGAATGTTTCATATACCCAGCCTTATGACCAAAGTAAATTTAAGAGGTTTTAAAATATGTAAGGTTGATTCCTTGTGTCAGTCAAACTGACTGGTTGTGAAACATGCCAAATAACATTATCCCTGATTTATCACACTCTCAATATACAGGCACAGTGAAATACAGAACTCAGGCACTTCAGGCACATACATAAAAATAGACTTGAAGCATATTAAGTCAGAATTAACCTAAAAATGCCACTACTTCCTACTTCACAGTATACCAAGTCACAACTCTGCTTTGTTAGCCGGACTGCCGCTACATTAGGGCTTCTCAAGTGGTACTAGTGGTAAAAAAAAAAACAAACAAAAAACAAACACCTCACCTGCCAATGCAGAAGATGCAAGAGATGCAGGTTTGCTCTCTGGATTGGGAAGATCCCCTGGAATAGGAAATGGCAACCCACTCCAGTATTCTTGCCTGGAAAATTCCATGGGCAAAGGAGCCTGGCAGGCTACAGTCCACGGGGAGACAAAGGGTCAGACATGACTGAGCATGCGCGCACTCACTGCGGCTACATTGCTTTTAGTTTGAGTTCCTGCCCCTCTGAGGACAGCAAGGACTTACCCCTTCACCATTCTATTGGTTAGCCTTCCCCTTCCTGGGTTTTCAGCCTCAGATTTCCTGAGGACCTGAGCCCCATGGACATTCCATGCACTCTTACAGCTCTGCTGCTGCTGCTAAGTCGCTTCAGTCGTGTCCGACTCTGTGCGACCCCAAAGACGGCAGCCCACCAGGCTCCCCCGTCCCTGGGATTCTCCAGGCAAGAACACTGGAGTGGCTTGCCATTTCCTTCTCCAATGCATGAAAGTGAAAAGTGAAAGTGAAGTCGCTCAGTGGTATCTGGCTCTTGGTGACCCCATGGACTGCAGCCTACCAGGCTCCTCCGTCCATGGGATTTTCCAGGCAAGAGTACTGGAGTGGGGTGCCATTGCCTTCTCCTTTATCTTCTTAGGCGGCTACTAAGACATATTTCACCTAGGAAGTGTTACCTGATCCCCTAGTCTGGGTTAGATTGTTATTGTTTTCAGTTGTGTCTGACTCTTTGTGACCCCATGGATTGCAGCACACCAGGCTTCCCTGTCCTTCACTATCTCCTGGAATTTGCTCAAACTCATGTCCATTGAGTCAGTGATGCCATCCAGCCATTTCATCCTCTGTCACCCCCTTCTCCTCCTGCCCTCAATCTTTTCCCAACATCAGGGTCTTTTCCAATGAGTTGGCTTTTCCCGTCAGGAGGTCAAAGTATTGGAGTTTCAGCTTCAGCATCAGTTCTTCCAATGGATATTCAGGTTTGGTTTCCCTTAGGATTGACTGACTTGATCTCCTTGCAGTTCAAAGAACTCTGAAAAGTCTTCTCCAGCGTCACAGTTTGAAAACATCATCCTTTGGCACCCAGACTTTCTTATGTTCCAACTCTCACATCAGATAGTCACTTCATTGTTTTACATGATCATATGTTTATTGGTATCTTAGGATTGATTGTTGTCTATTCATCTTCATATCTTTCTGTCCTATGGCCCCCATTAGTAAGTTTCTAGACTGCAACAGATGGCCTGCTTCAGTGTTCCCGAGGCATAGGCAAATTTTAACACCTGATAGAACAAGCCTGAATGAAATCTCCACTTTTTGGCAACTTCATGTATAATAGCTTTGCTATCACCTTGTTTACCGTAAGGCAGGGTTTCTCAACCCTGACACTATTGATACTTGAAGATGGGTAATTCTTTGTCGTGGGGGGCCTGTCCTCTGCACTGCAGGATTTTAGCAGCATCCCTAATCTCAACCTGCTCAATACAAGCAGTTCCCCTACCCCAGGCCTGAGAACCAAAAATGTATCCAGACATTGCTGAATGTCCCTGGGAATGGGGAGCTGGGATTTTCCCCAGTTGAGAATCATAGCTTTAAGGTTATTAATCACAATATTTACAAATGTTTTGTTGCTTCAAAATTATTGACAAATGTACTTTAAAATTCTTTAAATTTCTTTTTTCACCATTAAAAAATTGAAGTATAGATAATTTACAGTATTGTGTTAGTTTCAGGTGTACAGCAAAGTGAGTAAGTGTTGTGTGTGTGTGTGTGTGTGTGTGTGTATATAAATGTCCTCTGGGAAGTCAAACTCTCATCCTTCCACACTTATCCTTCCCCTGACTATCCTGCTGCACTTCTGCAGTACCTGGCATCTAATAGGTGCTCCAAAGTGTTTGCTGAAAGTACTTAAAACTACCTAGGAGGAACATGTTTTTCAGTCATTGAATTGCCTTTTGTGTTTGTTTGTTTCCTTTTCTGCTTCAGGAGGAACAGTATGAATATTTCTCATAGGCTATATCCCAGACTCTGTAGATGGTCCATAAGGCCCCCCAGGATTCCAACTCCTCCTACCTTGTCTCATCTCAGATGATTTCTCTTTTCATCTCGAAGGATTCTTTCAAGGTGTCAACTTTTTGTCTGCTTTGAGCCTTGGTGTCTGTTGTCTTCTCTGTCTGGAATACACTTTCTCCCATTTTACCTGCTTTTGTGACTTAGCGTGCTTTGGGTTGAAATGAAAAAAGAAATCATATTCTACAAGCTTTGGCAAATGTGGAATTTATTGGAAGCATGCTGCAGCACCTCCCATAGCTGTATGAAAGGCAGGAGTGATCCAGGTCTTGGGGACAACTGCCTCAAGAAACTTAAGTATTGCTTGGATTCCCTTTTGTCTCTGCCTCTCATGTCCATAAATCTCTCATATAGCCTTTATTTTCTTCTCCTACAATTTCTTCCCTCCCCATGCAAAGAACAGCCACAGCAAAGTGCTGGTTCTCCCTCCTGTGTTGACTCTTCTATGACTGGAGAGGCACTGATTCTCCTTTCTTAGGGTTAGTCCCCAGAATTGCCTCACCTTGGATCAAATGTCCATGCCTACTTTAATCAGCTCAGGCTGTGAGCTAAGCCTGTGTAAAACAGATGTGGCAGTGCAGAGTTCTTTGTGAATTTTGTGAGCCACTCAGCCAACTCCAAAGTTGTCTACTCTACTGGCTAATTATTCCCATTACTTCAGTGCTCCTCTCTGAGAGTAGTTCCTCAAAGAACCCTAATTACAAGCTCTTGTAGCGGTTTGCACTTCTTCATAACACTTATTAAAATTATAATTACTTTTTTATTGGTATAATTTGTTTGTCATTGCTCTTCCCCAGTAGAATGCAAGTTTCAGGAATGCTGCAACCACATCTGTTTGTTCTGTGTTATTTTCAGCAATTAGTGCAGAATCTTGCTAAGAGTACTATCTGATTAGTAGTTATTGAATGTAGGAATGCATTCCTGGATTCAGTCACAAAATTTCTAAATGAGCCGATCAGAGATAACAGTGATGATTATTAGAGATGAAGTGTTCACAGATTCCAAATTAGTTTCATTTAAAAGAATATTAGTGGATTTCATGTAGGTAGTGGATTTCATGTGATACTTTCTTTCATCCTGTCTAAACCAAGAATATGACTCATATTTAAATACTACTGGAGAAGGCAATGGCACCCCGCTCCAGTACTCTTGCCTGGAAAATCTCATGGATGGAGGAGCCTGGTGGGCTGCAGTGCAGTCCATGGGGTCGCTAAGAGTCAGACATGACTGAGCGACTTCACTTTCACTTTTCACTTTCATGCATTGGAGAAGGAAATGGCAACCCACTCCAGTGTTCTTGCCTGGAGAATCCCAGGGACCGGGAAGCCTGGTGAGCTGCCCTCTATGGGGTTGCACAGAGTCGGACCCGACTGAAGCGACTTAGCAGCAGCAGCAGCAGCTGAATGGTTATATATCAAAAGTGCTTTGCAGTTTATGTAACTGTCAAGTAGTCAACAATGGGTTAAAGGTTATGATATGAAGAAAGAGCAGTGTCATTTTTTATGCTTGTGAGGAGAGATGTTAAAGAATGAAGAAGAAATCACATAGAGGAATAACAATGTGTGCCACATAATCTTTGATTCAAGGCAAATTGGAAGTGGTCAAACAGGAGATGACAAGAGTGAACATTGACATTCTAGGAATCAGTGAACTAAGATGGACTGGAATAGGTGAACTTAACTCAGATGACCTTTATATCTACTAGTGTGGGCAGGAATCCCTTAGAAGAAATGGAGTAGCCATAATAGTCAACAAAAGAGTCTGAAATGCAGTACTTGGATGCAATCTCAAAAATGACAGAATGATCACTGTTCATTTCCAAGGCAAACCATTCAATACACGGTAATCCAAGTCTATGCCCCGACTAGTAGTGCTGAAGAAGCTGAAGCTGAACAGTTCTATGAAGACCTACAAGAACTTCTAGAACTAACACCCCCAAAAGATGTCCTTTTCATTATAGGGGACTGGAATGCAAAAGTAGGAAGTCAAGAAACACCTGGAGTAACAGGCAAATTTGGCCTTGTAGTACAGAATGAAGCAGGGCAAAGGCTAACAGAGCTCTGCCAAGAGAACACACTGGTCATAGCAAACACCCTCTTCCAACAACACAAGAGAAAATCTACACATGAACATCACCAGATGGTCAACACTGAAATCAGATTGATTATATTCTTTGCAGTCAAAGATGGAGAAGCTCTATATAGTCAGCAAAAACAAGACTGGGAGCCAACTGTGGCTCAGATCATGAACTCCTTATTGCCAAATTCAGACTGAAATTGAAGAAAATGGAGAAAACCACTAGACCATTCAGGTATGACCTAAATCAAATCCCTCATGACTATACAGTGGAAGTGAGAAATAGATTTAAGGGACTAGATCTGATAGACAGAGTGCCTGATGAACTATGGATGGAGGTTCATGACATTGTACAGGAGACAGGGATTAAGACCATCCCCATGGAAAAGAAATGCAAAAAAGCAAAATGGCTGTCTGGGGAGGCCTTACAAATAGCTGTGAAAAGAAGGGAAGCGAAAAGCAAAGGAGAAAGTTAAAGATATACCCATTTGAATGCAGAGTTCCAAAGAATAGCAAGGAGAGCTAAGAAAGCCTTCCTCAGTGATCAATGCAAAGAAATAGAGGAAAACAATAGAATGGGAAAGACTAGATATCTCATCAAGAAAATTAGAGATATCAAGGGAACATTTCATGCAAAGATTGGCTCAATAAAGGACAGAAATGGTAGGGACCTAACAAAATCAGATGATATTAAGAAGAGATGGCAGGAATCCACAGAAGAACTGTACAAAAAAGATCTTCACGACCTAGATAATCATGATGGTATGATCATTCACCTAGAGCCAGACATCCTGGAAAGTGAAGTCAAGTGGGCCTTAGAAAGCATCACTACGCTAGTGGAGGTGATGGAATTCCAGTTGAGCTATTTCAAATCCTGAAAGATGACACTGTGAAAGTGCTGCACTCAATATGCCAGCAAATTTGGAAAACTCAGCAGTGGCCACAGGACTGGAAAAGGTCAGTTTTCATTCCAATCCCAAAGAAGGCAATGCCAAAGAATGCTCAAACTACCGCACAATTGTACTCATCTCCTTGCTAGTAAAGTAATGCTTAAAATTCTCCAAGCCAGGCTTCAGCAATATGTGAACTGTGAACTTCCAGATGTTCAAGCTGATTTTAGAAAAGGCAGAGGAACCAGAGATCAAATTGCCAACATCCACTGGATCATTGAAAAAGCAAGAAAGTTCCAGAAAAACATCTACTTCTGCTTTATTTACTATGCCAAAGCCTTTGACTATGTGGATCACAATAAACTGGAAAATTCTGACAGAGATGGGCATACGAGACCACCTGACCTGCCTCTTGAGAAACCTGTATGCAGGTCAAGAAGCAACATTTAGAACTGGATGTGGATCAACAGATTGGTTCCAAATAGGTAAAGGAGTACATTGTATATTGTCTGTATATTGTGTGTAAAAGTCTATATATTGTCACCCTGCTTATTTAACTTATATGCAGAGTACATCATGACAAACACTGGGCTAGAAAAATCACAAGCTGGAATCAAGACTGCCGGGAGAAATATCAATAACCTCAGATATGCAGATGACACCACCCTTATGGCAGAAAGTGAAGAAGAACTAAAGAGCCTCTTGATGAAAGTGAAAGAGGAGAGTGAAAAAGTTGGCTTAAAACTCAACATTCAGAAAACTAAGATCATGGCATCTGGTTCCATCACTTCATGGCAAATAAATGGGGAAACAGTGGAAACAATGGCTGACTTTATTTTTATGGGCTCCAAAATCACTGCAGATGGTGAATGCAGCCATGAAATTAAAAGATGCTTATTCCTTGGAAGGAAAGTTATGACCAACCTAGACAGCATATTAAAAAGCAAGACATTACTTTGCCAACAAAGGTCTGTCTAGTAAGGCTATGGTTTTTCAGTGCTCATGTATGCATGTGAGAGTTGGACTGTAAAGAAAGCTGAGTGCCCAAGAATTGATGCTTTTGAACTGTGGTGCTGGAGAAGACTCTTGACAGTCCCTTGGACTGTGAGGAGATCCAAAGCAGTCCATCCTAAAGGAGATAAGTCTTGGGTGTTCATTGGAAGGACTGATGTTGAAGTTGAAACTCCAGTATTTTGGCCACCTGATGTGAAGAACTGATTCATTTGAAAAGACCCTGATCCTGGGAGAGATTGAGGGCAGGAGGAGAAGGGGACGACAGAGGATGAGATGGTTGGATGGTATCACCGACTTGATGGACATGGGTTTGGGTAGACTCCGGGAGTTGGTGATGGACAGGGAGGCCTGGCGTGCTGCAGTTCATGGGGTCGCAAAGAGTCGGACATGACTGAGTGACTGAATTGAACTGAATCTTGATTGTTAAAACTTAAGAAAATAGTAATAAAAGGAAAGAAAGTAAAAATAACATTGCTCTAAGATAGAATATTGATTGCAATCCTTATCAAATCTATTGATTATTATATCATTCACAAGGTGGAGATATGTTTAAAGAATAAAGTTATAGAATAATGACTATGACTATATGATACTTTAAAAGTTTGGTCAGTTAAGCAGACTTCAAAAATTATTTATGACAGGTAATGAGGTAATAGCTTAAATACATTAAGAATGTTTTTTTAATACAAGCCATTAAGGGAAAACCCCAAAAGCAGTCTTAGAGGGTAGCATAAAATTCACAAAGGAAGAAACACAAATTCCCAGTAAACATAGAAACATTCAAGTATTGTTTCCATTTCAGTATTAATTTTCTAAAAACATAACAATTACACACACACACACACACACACTCTTGGCAAAGTTTCCGAATTCTAAGTGATAGCTAATTTATGATAAAAAAGACATATGAATTAGTTTTGAGGAACAGAATTAGATAAACTTTCAACAAAGCAGTTTGGAACTATTTTATAAGAGCTTTGCTTCTGTTAAGGAATTATTTATATTTTTAGGTGTCATTGAGACCAGCAGAAATAGTCCAACAGCTGGCTTAAGGAGGAAATCATAAAATTTAAAACTGACAAAAATGTACATCAATTCACTCAACTGTTATGGATGGCTAAGGCCTTTACTTGGAAATTGGTCCTCTGAATAAAGTTTTGCCTTATCTTCCCTGTATAAATAGCACTCAATGTATGATCTAAATTTCCAGGTTGGGATTCAAGAATCTGAGATATTTTCCGAATAATCTGTGTGCAGCATTTTTCCATATATTTTTCTCTAATCTTTTACACTTTTTACTTATGTCTGTCTTCTCAGAAGTACATTTTTAGTTAATCGTCTTTCTTGAATCTTACCAAATCTTTCACATTTGAATAGTATCAATTTTTGTAATAGTTAATTGGATTATGTAAGTACAGTTACAACTGATACAACTATGTTTGTGAGGACACTCAATTGATTTTTGGTAAATACAAAATGTAACCAGTAGGAACAAGTAGCCATAAACCAAGAGTATGCTGCTCTTGGTGTTGGGGAATCCACTAGTCAAAGGCTAGGAATGGAGGACATCAAATAATCCAGAGTTTAAAAATAGACGTGAGTTAAGGGAATATCTACTCTACTTACTGTTATTTCAGTACTGAAGATGCTTAGTACTTCTAAGTACTAATAATTGTACAATTACTGTTTCTCCTTCTGGACAGGAGGCCCCTTAAGGATGGGTGCTATATCTTGACCATAGCTGTATTTCTAGAACCTGTGGCAGGGTCTGACACAATATAGATGATAAAAAGCATAGTTTTTAGGTTAAATGAAGAAAGGAACAGAATGTTTGTGGTCTTTCATTCAGTAGTATTTCATTTCTATAAATCTATCTCAGGACAAATTCAGACCTGTGTCAGAGATCTATGTTGTTTTGTTTTTGGGCTCGCAGGATCTTAGTTCCCTGACCAGGGGTGCAACCTGGGCCCCCTGTAGTGGGAGTGCAGAGTCTGCCAGGAAATTCCCAGAGGATCTATATTTAAAAATGTTTATTCATAGTTTTTTTTTTTTTTCTGGATAATTTAAAGATAGCTATTGTTAAGGATGACACCACCCTTATGGCAGAAAGTGAAGAAGAACTAAAGAGCCTCTTGATGAAAGTGAAAGAGAAAAGTGAAAAATTTGGCTTAAAGCTCAACATTCAGAAAACAAAGATCATGGCATTCAGCCCAATCACTTCATGGCAAATAGATGGAGAAACAGTGGAAACAGTGGCAGACTATTTTTTTGGGCTCCCAAATCACTGCAGATGGTGACTGCAGCCATGAAATTAAAACACACTTACTCCTTGGGGGAAAAGTTATGACCAACCTAGACAGCATATTAAAAAAACAGAGACATTACTTTGCCAACAAAGGTCCATCTAGGTAGGCTATGGTTTTTCCGGTAGTCATGTATGGATGTCATGTAAGAGTTGGACTATAAGAAATCTGAGTGCCGAAGAATTGATGCTTTTGAACTGTGGAGTTGGAGAAGACTCTTGAGAGTCCCTTGGATTGCAAGGAGATCCAACCAGTGCACCCTAAAGGAAATCAGTCCAGAGTGTTCATTGGAAGGACTGATGTTGAAGCTGAAACTCCAATACTTTGGCCATCTGATGCAAAGAGCTGACTCATTTGAAAAGAGCCTGATGCTGGGAAAGATTGAAGGCGAGAGGAGAAGCGGACGACAGAGGATGAGATGGTTGGATGGCATCACCGACTCAATGGATCTGAGTTTGGGTGAACTCCGGGAGTTGGTGACGGACAGGGAAGCCGGGCGTGCTGCAGTCCACGGGGTTGTGAAGAGTTGGACAGAACTGAGCGACTGAACTGACTGACTGATAGTGTTGCTCATAGTGTTGTTTGTAATAGTAGATGATGAAAAGTATCCAAATATTCAATAGTTTGAAAACCAATTTATCATAGTAGTGTCTAGTAAAATATTACAGGCATTAAAGATAATTTGTTTGTTAAATATTAAGTCTTCTTTCCCAAAGAACGAGAAGTGCACAAAATTTGACATATATAATTTAATAACAGTAAAAACCTTGTATAGTGTTATCCTCATTTTAAAAATATAGTTATTTATATATGGATATATCAAAACCTAGAAGGAAAAACATTACTGTTAACAGTGGCTCAGTTTGGATGGTATATAGTTTTTATGTTCTTCTTGATGCCTGTTCACAGGTTTCATGTATTCTAGAGTCAGACGAAGAGAGTAAAGTTTGGGGTCAAGCTGATTTTTCTCAGGCAATGAAGAGAAATGGATTAGCATCTAGTTAGAAATGTAGAAAGCAGTCAAGACGGAGCAACTGAGACAACACAAGTAATTCTAGAGGCTCATAGTCACAGAGGAAAAAAAGTTAAGAAAATGACAGACAGGAAAAAAAAAAAAAAGAAATATTGTGTTCCAAGAATTGTTTTGAGGGACCATGGAAGAAATAAATTACATGATTTTATGTAAAAAATGATTGCTGTGGCTTCAGTGAATTATATAATGTTACTGATTTTATTGCATAAGGAGTGATAATAAAGAGAAATGACTGTCACTTAGGCCAGAAAAAATAAGAATCTAGTCAAATGGTAAAATCAACTGTTGGTAGGATTTCAAAGCTGGATATTTCTTGCAGTTATTTCTCACTTATTTTTATCTTCAGGGTTTGTTCACTGTTTGAAGTTATCTAATTGGGATAGTCTCCTATGAGTTGATGTTTTCCTCAGGAAGAGACTTGGGAAAACATGTACTGACCTCTTAGCAAAACATTGTACAAAGCTCTGTACACCAGGTCAGAGCACAACTGTATTGAGACTTACAACCAGTGGGTGGGCTCTATTACAAATGGAGCTGCAGACTGGCCTGAAGGCGAAGTCAGTCCACCAGATTTCCCCCTGCAGAAGCTAAAGTCACTGGGTCAGTCTAAGGTCAACATTGTGAATCACAGGAGTTACTCACTGCAGAAATAAGGGCTGATGTGCAGGTAAGGAATCCAGCAGCAAGTCACATCAGGCAGCCTGATACTATTGATTTTACTGACTTCCTGCTCATGCTGCCACATTCCCATTTCTCTTGAGTAAGAAGCAGACGTCTATAAGCTGGGCACATGTCCCTGTGAGGCGCAGGAGCAAAATGATGCAAACAGGAAGGAACCCTATCTAAGCTATGTTGATTTTTGGTGCTTGTAAGGATTGAGTGAGGTAATGTGTATGAAAGCATTTAGATCACTGCCTGGCATATAGAAAAAAAATAAACATAGTGTAAGTGAGAAAGTAATGAATTTCAGCAGAAGGAGTAGTGATTAAGAGATATCCCCTGGATCTTGAAGGATGAGCAGATTGTTAATGGGTTCATTTGGCACAGTGGTTTCCATTCTTGGTTTAGGGACCAATCTGACTGCATGAGAATCACATGAGAATAGTGAAAATCTCTAGCTTCTACCTCAAATCTTGCAATGGGGCTATTTAATGTGTGTGTTGCTGCTGCTGCTGCTGCTAAGTTGCTTCAGTCGTGTCCAACTCTGTGCGACCCCATAGACAGCAGCCCACCAGGCTCCCCCATCCATGGGGGATTCTTCAGGCAAGAACACTGGAGTGGGTTGCCATTTCCTTCTCCAATGCATGAAAGTGAAAAGTGAAAGTGAAGTCGCTCAGTCGTGTCCGACTCCTAGCGACCCCATGGACTGCAGCCTACCAGGCTCCTCTGCCAATGGGATTTTCCAGGCAAGAGTACTGGAGTGGTGTGCCATTGCCTTCTCCGAATGTGTGTGTTACACCTCCCCAAATTATTCTGATGCACAGCCAGATTTGAAGTCACTGATGTTTTGGAGCTGTGGAAAGAGTAAAACAGCATAATGAAATGTAGGGAGTCGTGAAGGTTTATGGCATGTTTGGAGTAGTAAGTCTCCCCAGTTTGTCTGGGCAATAGAGTTCTGGAACATTATAGATGGAGATACATTCAGAAAGATAGTTATTGATTGGAGCTATTATATAAGGGCTCTTGGGTACTATGCCAGAGATATTTGACTTTACTGGCTAGGAAGTAGAGACTCATGAAGAATGAGTAGGGACTAAGAGTGATGTCCTTGATCCCAAGAATCAGGAATGTAAATGTTACCATTTCTAAAGGGGTTTGGAAAGAATCATACTGCCTTTTCTAACTTGAAATTCATGGTTATCAAATTAATTGAGACTTAGCTGCAATTAATAATTTCATAGGTAGCTCTTAAACAATAACTGTGCTTTGCTCCCAATTCCTGAAGATCTGCTTTAGCCTTGATGAGATGGACCTTTGTTAACAAAGTAATGTCTCTGCTTTTTAATATGCTGTCTAGGTTGGTCATAACTTTCCTTCCAAGGAGTAAGTGTGTTTTAATTTCATGGCTTCAATCACTATCTGCAGTGATTTTGGAGCCCCAAAATATAAAGTTTGCCACTGTTTCTACTGTCTCCCCATCTATTTGCCATGAAGTGATGGGATTGGATGCCATGATCTTAGTTTTCTGAATGTTAAGCTTTAAGCCAACTTTTTCGTTCTCCTCTTTCACTTTCATCCAGAGGCTCTTTAGTTCTTCTTCACTTTCTGCCATAAGGGTGGTGTCATCTGCTTATCTGAGGTTATTGATATTTCTCCCAGCAATCTTGATTCCAGCTTGTGCTTCATCCAGCCCGAAATTTCGCTTGATGTACTCTGCATATAAGTTAAATAAGCAGGGTGACAATATGCAGCCTTGACATACTCCTTTCCAGATTGGAACCAGTCTTTTGTTCCATGTCCAGTTCTAACTATTGCTAGTTGACCTGCACACAGATTTCTCAGGAGGCAGGTCAGGTGGTCTAGCATTCCCATCTCTTGAAGAGTCTTCCACAGTTTATTGTGATCCACACAGTCAAGGTTTTGGTGTAGTCAATAAAGCAGAAGTAGATGGTTTTCTGGAACTCTCTTGCTTTTCCAATGATCCAGTGGATGTTGGCAATTTGACCTCTGGTTCCTTTGCCTTTTCTAAATATTGCTTGAACATCTGGAATTTCATAGTTCACATACTGTTGAAGTCTGGCTTGAAGAATTTTGAGCATTATTTTGATGGTGTGTGAGGTGAGTGCAATTGTGTGGTTGTTTGAATGTTGTTTGGCATTGCCTTTCTTTGGGATTGGGATGAAAGCTGCCCTTTTCCAGTCTGTGGCCACTGCTGAGTTTTCCAGATTTGCTGTCATATTGAGTGCAACACTTTCACAGCATCATCTTTTAGGATTTGAAATAGTTCAACTGGAATTCCATCACCTCCACTAGCTTTATTCATAGTTATGTTTCCTAACATAAGCCCCCCTTGACTTCATCTTCCAGGATGTCTGGCTCGAGGTGAGTGATCACACCATTGTGATTATCTGGGTCATGAAGATCTTTTTTGAATAGTTCTTCTGTGTATTCTTGCCACCTCTTCTTAATATCTTTCCTTCCGTTAGGTCCATACCATTCCTGTACTTTTTTGTGCCCATCTTTGCATGAAATGTTCCCTTGGTATCTCTGATGAAATATAACTTATTAAAAATGTCTTCCATTACAACTCTACGTAAAATAATACCCCTCTGTCCTTTTCACCCTGCTTTCTGTTTCTTCATAGTGCTGATTTCTATGTGGGATATTATATTATTGTGTACTAGTTTATTTTCTGTTTATTCTTATGGGAATGTATGCAGTCTCAGAGGAAGGATGCTGTCTGTATGGTGCATAGTAATATATATCCACACCCTAGAATAGTGTCTAACACATATTGTAGGTGGTCGATAAATACTTATTGAATGAATTAATCAATAAATGAATTTATAACTTAAATCCTAGCAATGGATGAGGTAATCAAAAGGGAAAGGGTTGAATAAAGGACCTTTGGGATTCCTTTGAGAGTTTATTCATTCAGAGGAAATGAATCCACTGAAAGAGATTGAGGTAGTGAGAGAATCAGAATGTGCTATGTCATGAACATACTGGTAAGATGAATATTTAATATAAGGTTGGAAAGGATGAAAAATGAATAGAAAACACTGGATTTAGTTAATAAATCTGTGAATGTTCTGGTTATTTACTGCTGCATAATCATCTATCCCAAACTTAGTGGCAAAAAGATGACCATTTTATTATGCTCAAAACTCTGTAAATCAGGAATTGGGACACGACAGAGCAGTGGTGGATTCTTTGGGGTGTCAGCTGAGAATACCTGGTTGGCTTGTTGTGACTTGAAGACTAGAGTTGGAGTCACTTGGAGACTTTGTATGTCTCGTGCCTGGTCAAACATGAGTGGCAGAGGGGGTTCAGCTGGGACTGTTGACCAGAGCACCTCTGGGTGACATCTCCTCTGGCTTGGGCATGTCACAACATGGTGCCAGGGTTGTTTCTCAGAGGAAGTGTCTAAAGACACATCTGGAACATCTGATAGGTGGTCTTTCCAAGAGAAGCAGGTGTAAGGTGCATGGCCTTCTGTGGTCTAGTTTGGGAAATCACACAGTCTCAATCTACTGCTCCATAGTTTGGGGCACAAGCAAGATACTAAGGACAGCTCAGATAAAAACAGGATAAGCACACTCAAGGAGAGGGAAGTAGACTTCATCTCTTGATTGGCTAGTGCTAGTATCACATTGCAAAAGAACATGTGCAAAGGGGGACTTCATTGCCATTTTTCTCTCAAACCTTCTTCTTTTATGTACTTGTGTTCATATTTTCTCTGAAGATGATTTGAAATAAATATATTTTAATATTGTCAGTACTTATAAACTAAATAATTATAGAAAAATTAGCATTATAATCTTTACTATTCTCCCTTATTATCTACATATATTACTATTATTTACATTTAATAAAAATTTTGGGATCAAAAAGAGATATATTTTTCCTAAAGATGTCTAGCTAATGTGTATTTTTTTGAAATTTATTAAATACATACATGTCCCTATTTGTTTAAACCTTTGGATGTTTTAAATTGTTTTTTTTTTTATGTAAAATTAGCAACTTTCAATATTAAATATAAATTATTGCATTTTCAGTTCAGTTCAGTTCAGTTGCTCAGTCGTGTCTGACTCTTTGTGACCCCATGAATTGCAGCACGCCAGGGCTCCCTGTCCATCACCAACTCCTGGAGTTCACTCAAACTCATGTCCATCTAGTCGGTGATGCCATCCAACCATCTCATCCTCTGTTGTCCCCTTTTCCTCCTGCCCCCAATGCCTCCCAGCATCAGAGTCTTTTCCAATGAGTCAACTCTTCGCATGAGGTGGCCAAAGTATTGGAGTTTCAGCTTTAGTATCAGTCCTTCCAAAGAACACCCAGGACTGATCTCCTTTAGAATAGACTGGTTGGATCTCCTTGCAGTCCAAGGGACTCTCGAGAGTCTTCTCCAACACCACAGTTCAAAAGCATCAATTCTTCAGCACTCAGCTTTCTTCACAGTCCAACTCTCACATCCATACATGACCACTGGAAAAACCATAGCCTTGACTAGACATTTTACTATTAGAAAAAATAAATTTACATTAGTGACTAAAATAGTTTAATATATAAAGCTCATAAGAACATTTCCTCCAAGTTACATGTTCTCCTATTAACAAAGGAGCCAAGTAACTTGCTGTCTTTATTTAATTTATGTTATTGTGATTAGGAATTATGGTTATCTACCTGTTCATTATGTGAGCACTGATCACACAGAAGTTCAATGAGGCAAGCCTGTATTGTATGCACAACTCTTTTTAAAAACATAAGTGTCCAACAAACAGCTCAGAAACTAAATGTATCCTGAGACCTTTATAGTTTTAAATAGAATTAATGAATACCCACAAATATCTTACCAGTGTGATGAGACATTTGAATAAGCTTAATTTAAAATTGTAATTGGGAAAAGAAACAAAAACATCATTAATTTATTCAAGATTATATTTGTATTCAGAATCAAACTGTCCATGTAGAGTCATTAGATAGCTATTCAAATGTTTAAATATTACTTGGACCTCAGTAGAATCACTATTAATTCTCTTTAATTAAACTTCTGACATTTAGTGTTGAAAGCTACAGTTAGTAAGGTCTAAGAGATTTGATTGAAATCAGTTTGATTAAAGTTACTGAATGCAGCTTAAAAAAATTCCTGAGAACTATATATTTGGTTAATTTATTAAAGGGTAGCAAGTAATCTGATTGAAAACAGCTTGATCAAAAATTGGCCAAGACAATAATTCTATTAAAAAGTTGATCAAAACAAATAGTTTAGATACTCTTTTCTCAAGTATCAATTATCTTGGCAAAACAATTTTTAATTTCATAGTTAAACAGTTACTATACCATGCACATTACTATTTGTATAAAATTATGCTGTAAATTATATTATTTTGGCTTATTGTTGCTCAGACTCAGTTGTGTCTGACTCTGGCTGATTGCATAGATTGCAGCACACCAGGCTTCCTTGTCTTTAACCATCTCCTGGAGTTTGCTGAAACTCATGTCCATTGAGTCGGTGATGCCATCCAACCATCTCATCCTCTCTTGTCCCCTTCTTCTCCTGCCTTCAATCTTTCCCAGCATGAGGGTTTTTTTTTCCCCCCCAATGAGTAGTCTCTTCCATCAGTTGGCCAAAGTATTGAAACTTCAGCTTCATCATCAGTCCTTACAATGAATAATCCAGGATGCATTTCCTTCAGGATGGATTGGTTTGATCTCTTTGCAGTCCAAGGGACTCTCAAGAGTCTTCTCCAACACCACAGTTCAAAAGCATCAGTTCTTAAGGACTCTGTGGGAGAGGGAGAGGGTGGGGAGATTTGGGAGAATGGCATTGAAACATGTATAATGTCATGTATGAAACGAGTCACCAGTCCAGGTTCGATGCACGATGCTGGATGCTTGGGGCTGGTACACTGGGACGACCCAGAGGGAGGGTATGGGGAGGGAGGAGGGAGGAGGTTTCAGGATGGGGAACACAGGTATACCTGTGGCGGATTCATTTCAATGTTTGGCAAAACTAATACAATATTGTAAAGTTTAAAAATAAAATAAAATTAAAAACAAAAAAACAAAAAAAACAAAAGCATCAGTTCTTTGGCACTCAGCTTTCTTTATGGTCCAGCTCTCACATCCATACATGACTACTGGAAAAACCATAGCTTTGACTATACAGACTTTTGTCAGCAAAGTGATATCTCTGCTTTTTAACGCCGCTGTCTAGGTTTGTCATGGCCCTTATTTCAAGGAGCTAGCATCTTTTAATTTCATGGCTGCAGTCACTGTCCACAGTGATTTTGGAGCCCAATAAAATAAAGTCTGTCACTGTTTCCATTGTTTTCCCATCTATTTGCCATAAAGTGATGGACCGGATGTCATGATCTTCATTTTTTTAATGATGAGTTTTAAGCCAGCTTTTTTACTCTCCTCTTTCACCTTCATCAAGAGGCTCTTTAGTTCCTCTTCAGTCTCTGCCATAAGGATGGTGTCATCTGCATATCTGAGATTATTGAAATTTCTCCCTGAAATCTTGATTCCATCTTGTGCTTCATCCCATCCAGTATTTGGCACGATGTACTCTGCATATAAGTTAAATAAGCAGGGTGACAATATGCAGCCTTGACGTACTCCTTTCCCCACTTTGAACCAGTCTGTTGTTCCATGACCGATTCTGATTGTTGCTTACTGACCTGCATACAGATTTCTTAGGAGACAGGTAAGGTAATCTCATATTCCTATTTCTTAAAGAATTTTCCAGTTTGTTGTGATCCAAAAATTTTTAATAGACTGTGCTTTATTATGACTAATGAAAAACTAATGTGGCCCATGCACATATGGTTTGATGGCCGTATAATGTGGCAGTAATTATTGATTAGGAGATTAGATGTGGAAGACTAAAGGAGCACTTAGGTTACATAATTCTTTGACATTCCAACTCTCAGGATTCTAGCCAAGTGGCAAGTAAAGAAATGGGTTATAGTGATTATCTGAAGATTATTGACTTTCTTTCAATGTTATTTGCTAGGTTATCAGATGATTGAATGAAAGTAAATTTTCCTTAATTTACTCCTTCCTCTCTAATGTGTAGAATGCTTGTGAAACTAAAATGAATTGATAAAACATTGCTAAACTGAAACTGAAACCCTCGGTAGGTTGAGTATATGAATTGTTTCAAATGAGTTCATTGAACTTTCAGATGCCATCATTAAACTGGTAAACCACCCTTAATACATTGTGGCAAATGGAAAGGGGGTAAAAAAGGAGGACATGGACACATTTAATAGAACTAATTAATATTATCCTTAATTAACTTTATTTTCACAAGTGAGAAGTGGTTGAAATGGACCATCTTTTGATGTAATGAGTTTTCTGTTATTGGATGGTATCTAAGCAAGAAATGAAGAGCCATTTGTTGAACATATAGTAGGGCTTATGCATTAACTAGTGATTCAGAATCTCCAAAGAATGTTCTACAGAAGAGTATTTATGAAGTATGTTAATACATTTGTGTTTAAATGTTTCTATATTATGTTTCTAGGGGGAAAAAAGTTAAACATTTTCATTTATTTTAGGAATACTCTTATTTTTGGATATACTAATATGCCTCATGAATCTTAAGGGAATTAATTTTAAGTGCTTTCTAAACTTTTTGACTTTAATACCCTTTATTTATATCTTATGAGACTTCTGCTTATCCAACTGACTACACATCAGGAAACATCAAACCACGTGTTACTTAAAATTTTTACTGCTCTGAGATTATTTGAATATAATCATTTTCTCAAAGTGGAGCTACAAGTTTAAAAGGAAAATAAATGGGAGGGAGGAGGGTTCAGGATGGGGAACAAATTAAAAGAAAAAAAAAAAAACATTATGTAGCCATGTAATATGGTACTGAGGTACTGTGCAAAGCAATGGAGTGATCTTCAGATTCTATTATTAGACAGAAAAAGCAAAGTTTAAAAGAGTGTATCTATTATATGATATTTTTATAAGAATGGAAAAGGATTTATGAATAAATATATGTATAAATATTCAAAAAAAAAAAAAGGAAAATAAAGCAAGCATGATTTCTAAGAACAAAGAACACCAGAGAAACTATTTCCTCAATAATACATGAGTGTTTTGGAATCACAAAGATAGGTTAGCAAGATTCAGAGTAATACTGCTTTAAGTGAGATGGAAGGTTATTTCTCTCATAAAATTCTGAAATGGTATTGGAGATGTGTGACAAGAATTCATCAAGATGGAAGATTCTTCTCCCTTAGTGCTTCAGCTTCCTAATGTGACCCCTTCATCTTCCTGGACCATGGTGGTGGAAAAGGGGAAGGGGAGGACAGGCTACTTTCTTTTATTGACAAGGGTACAACTTGTCAATTGCATATCATACTTCTACTGGCATCCCTGTGACCAAAACTAAATCAGAAGGCTACCTGCAACTGCAAGAGACTGGGCTTAGTTCATTCTGAGCTAAAGATTGGGAAGTTCTCTTACTGTACAAGATGGAGAACATGGGTATTGGAGAACAATATTCGGTCTCTGTATTGTCAGTACAGTTCTTTCCATATTTGTAAGAAAACATGGCCTCTACAAATTGACTCCATTTGTTTTTTGACATCTTGTCATTCCTTAAGTACATAAGACTGAAGGAAGTATGAAAATATTAATAAGAGAACTGAGAGACAGAGAAATTGAGTGAATGAGAAGGTAAGCACAGTCTAGACTGTGCATATTGCATCTTGCATGAGTCAAAGCTGAGGGTAATATTTTGCATTTATGGTGAGATTCCCTGGCCACTAGGAAATTAATATGTACTATATCAAAACCCATGAGACCTCCTCAATGGATCAGTGGTAAAGAATCCGCCTTCAGTGCAGGAGATGCCAGAGAGAGGGGTTCAATCCCTGGGTTGGAAAGATCCCCTGAAGTAGGAAATGTCAACCCACTCCAGTATTCTTGCCTGGAAAATCTCATGGACAGAGAAGCCTGGTGGACTAAGTCCATGGAGTCTAAAAGGGTTGAACACAACTGAGTACGCATGCACTGCACCGTGTTAGAGCTCACATGGGTGGCCTGACTTGTGGCCACTCAAACTTTCGTAAATTATTTACTTTATGTTGGTGTTAATATTTCTAAGCTTAGAACTGTTTCCCAGTTTTCTTATTTTTAATCACGAGACTTGTCATTGACTATTTCTAAGTTGCATGTTTAAGTATTTAATGAGAATTCACTTTGCTAGCTATTTTACATCTGTTTTCTCACTTAAAACACAATTTCAACTTTACAGATATGTGTATGTATAATTATGGGTCAATGGATAAGTGTAAGCACTTTCTCCGTGTGATTGTGTTAAGTGCTGTGTTGAGATGTGGAAGAGCGGCACATCACGCTATGCGTGTTCTAAAAATAGAAACCATGGAAACCTGCTAAAACAAATGCAAATTATAGGATTAGTGGGCATGGTGTTTGCTTGTCTGGACCTAACATTCATCATCAAGAAATAACTTGCTTTCCATAGCTGAAAACAAAGTGCTATAATCTTGCATCTGGCTGTCATTGGTTCAACTCAGGGTGCTGTATTAAGAATTGGAAAGCATGTCAGAAAATTGCCCAAAGAAGATATATAAAATGACTTCAGGTTTTTCACAACTTTCATCAACCTTTCCATATTCAATGCAGCTATACATACATTCCATTTTTATAGCTCTGTGGCTTATTTATATTCAAAATAGAGATAGAAAGTCTTCTTTCTCTTTAATTTTCCCTAATAGAAAAGGAACTTGCTATTCCAAAATAACAATTATAGTTTAAATTTGTGCTTTATAGATTTCTATAGCATCTTTTAATAAATATTTATTTTCATATTCTGAAAATACTCAGATCAGAGCTCTCTCCTTTTGAATTGTTCTTGTAATACATAGCCTGAAAAACATCTAATCTTGTAAAACAGCCTGAAAAACTCCAATCTTCTAATTTTCCCCACATTTTTATTCAAGATCCTTGTTGCTTGCATGCATGCTAAGTTACTTCAGTTATATCTGACTTTTTGCAACCCTATGGAATGTAGCCCACCAGGGTTCTCTGTCCATGGGATTCTCCAGGTAAAAATACTGGAGTGGGTTGTCATGCCCTCCTCCTAGGAATTGAACCCGAGTGTGTTACATCTGACACTGTGTAAAGAGTCGGACACGACTGAGCGACTGAACTGAACTGAACTGAACTGAACTGTGTTACATCTTCTATATTGACAGGTGGGTTTGTTACCACTAGCGCCACCTGGGAAGCCCTTGTTGCTCAGTCTCCTTGAAAAGGTATTAAATATATCACTGTGCCCATTTTTTTCTCTACCAACTTAGACTGACTCATCATAAACCTAACACTCAATCAGAACTACTGCTTTAGTTGTTTCCTCATTCCTTGATCTCCTTCTCCATACCTACTTCTCAGCCCTCCCTTCTAACTAGCCCTTTAAGTAAAATAGGTACCACATCCAACTATTCCCTCCTCACAAACTGGTACCACCTCTCAGCTTTCCTTACTCTGTTAATGATGCTTCTATTCCCTCTCATGTAGGCTTGGAATATCAGAGTCATTTTCAAGTCATTTCTAACATCTGTCTCATGCAGTCAGCTGTTTTGCTTATTCTAGGGTCCACATCCATGACATCTTTCTTGTCTGCCTGGATCCTCTGTTGATCCCAGCCTGTTTCAGGCCCTTATTATTTTTTAACTGATGCTCTATACTGTGCTGTTTATTGGGATCTTTCCAATAAACCATGATGACTTTCAAATGGAAATTCTCTATTATTTGAACATGCCCCTTATTCTTAGGGGCTTCCCTGGTGACTCAGCAGTAAAGAATCTGCCTGCCAACACAGGAGTGTTAGTCACTCATTCATCTTCAACTCTTCTCGGCCCCATAGACTGTAGCTCAGTAGGTTCCTCTGTGCATGGAATTTTCCAGGTGAGAATACTGGAGTGGGTAGCCATTCCCTTCTCCAGGGGATCTTCCCAACCCAAGGATCAAACTTGGGTCTCCTGCATTGCAGGCAGATTCTTTACCATCTGAACCACCAGGGAAATCCACCAATGCAGGAGACTTGGGTTCAATCCCTGGGTCAGGAAAATCCCTTGGAGAAGGAAATGGCAACCCCCTCCAGTATTCTTGCCTGGGAAAATCTATGGACAGAAGAGCTTGGTGGGCTACAGTCCATGGGGTCACAAAGAGTCAGACAAGACTTAGCAACCAAACAACAGAAACTTATTCTTAGCTCTGTGTGCCTTTATTCACTGTTTTCTCCCATAGAGTGTTCTCTTGCATGTATCCAGTTATTGAAATATTACCCATCTATAAGACTTATGGTTATTTACCTGAAATCAAATTTTTAAAAAACAGATATTATAGATGGGTTCATACAAGTAATTTTACTTTGCAATAATGCATGTATTTTCCTCTTTTCTGAAACTATGATCCATTAAGACATACAGTATTATAAACAACTTAAAACCTTTTTGCATGCACAACACATTGTCAAAACTTACTGCGGCAGAGTTGTAATTTTCCTTAGGACATCAGTCATGCCTTATTCATATCTGGATTCCCCAGAGTACTTTCCACAGTTTCCACAAAATAGAACTTCATTAAATATTTGATGACTGAATAAGTGAATAAATTTAAGATTTTTATTCTTAGTATTAGTGGACTCTAACTGCAATGAATGGCCAAAGACCTCATCAGTTAACTTTGAGCATAAGTTCCTCACTTATTTTATAAGGTATTCTTTATTTCAATTTTCTGAGAGAATAATGTGTTACATTTTGGAGGGAAATAAAATAGCTTTATCTGTTGTTTGAATAGAGAGGTGAAAATTGATCAGAATACTTTTTACTACCTAGCATGGCACTGATGAGCACCCTACACAAAATACAGGTATGAAAAGACCAATATTACCTTCACTGTTGTATTAGTTATCTATTGATATTATTACATTACAAATTACCACAAACTTGACAGCTTCAAATAACACGTGTTTTATTATCTCATGGTTTCTGTGAGTCAGGAGCTCAGACACTATATAACTGGGTTCAGTGGTTTAGGATCTTACCAGGCTGCAGTCCAGGTTTGGGCTGGATCTGCAATTTCATCAGAGGCTCAACCAGGTGAGAGTTTTCTTTCCAAGCTCACTCAGGTGATTGGCAAGTTCATTTCCTTGTTGCCTGTAGGACTGAGGCTGCCCTCAGCTCCTAGATACCAGCAGATCCCTGTAGTGTGTTTTCACTTCCTGGCAGCTTGCTTCTTCACAGCTGTCAAAGAAAAGAGACTCAGAAGGCATTCTGCTGGCAAGACAGGGTCTCATATAACATAATCAGAAAATGACATCCCATTACTTTTGCCATCTTCTACTTGTTAGAAGCTCATCACAGGTCACACTTATACTCAAAGGGAGGGAACCCTCAAGGGTGTGGACATGAGTAGCTGGGTATCTTAGAGGCCAATTTAAAATCTTGCACCACAGTGATGGCTTTCGGCATATGGTTGCTATTTGCTCATGCATAAGTCCTTCTTCAGATTATGTTGTTAATATTATGCTAGGAGTCATACCCCTACTTCTTTTGAAAAAAAAAAAAGTATCCAGAATATAGAATTTCAGACTTATTATTTATTCATTTATTTTGGCTGCACTGGGTCTTCTTTGCCGTGCAAAGGCTTTCTTTAGTTGCCACAAGTGGGGGCTTCTGTCTACTTGCAGTGTGCAGGTTTCTCATTGCAGTGGCTTCTCTTGTGAAGCACAGACTCTAGAGCATGGGATCAGTAGTTATGGTGCATGGGCTTAGTTGCCCCAAGGCATGTGGGATCTTCCCAGAATAGGGATCAAACTTATGTCTCCTGCATTGACAGGCAGATTCTTTTTTTTTTTTTTTTTATGGAAAACTATACTCTTTATTATAAAATTCAACCCACACATCATGTAGTACAACAAATAGCTTTCCTACCTCTGTTTAACTATTTGTATCTGTGGTCATAAATTGACAATGTTTTATTTTAAATTAATTTATTTACTTTAATTGAAGGCTAATTACTTTATAATATTGCAGTGGTTTTTGCCATACATTGACAAGAATCAGCCACGGGTGCACATGTGTTCCCCATCCAGAACGCCCCTCCCATCTCCCTCCCCATCACATCCCCCAGGGTCATCCCAGTGCACCAGCCCTGAGAATCCTGTCTCATGCATCAAACCTGGACCAGTGATCTGCTTCACCTATGATAATATACACATTTCAACTCTATCCTTTCAAATCATCCCACCCTCACCTTCTTCCACAGTCCAAAAGACTGTTCTTTACATCTATGTCTCTTTTGCTGTCTTGGATATAGGGTCATCGTTACCATCTTTCTAAATTCCATATATATGTGTTATTATACTGTATTGGTGTTTATCTTTCTGGCTTACTTCACTCTGGATAATAGGCTCCAGTTTCATCTACCTCATTAGAACTGAATCAAATACATTCTTTTTAATGGCTGAGTAATACTCCATTGTGTATATGTACCACAGCTTTCTTATTCATTCGTCTGCCCATGGACATCTAGGTTGGTTCCATGTCCTGGCTATTATAAACAGTGCTGCGATGAACATTGGGGTACACATGTCTCCTTCAATTCTGGTTTCCTTGGTGTGTATGTCCAGCAATGGTATTGCTGGGTCATATGGCAGTTCTATTTCCAATTTTTAAAGGAATCTCCACACTCTTCTCCATGGTGACTGTACTAGTTTGCATTCCCACTAACAGTGTAAGAGGGTTCCTTTTTCTCTCCACCCTCTCCAGCATTTATTGTTTGTAGATTTTTGGATAGCAGCCATTCTGACTGGCATGAGATGGTACCTCACTGTGGTTTTGATTTGCATTTCTCTGATAATGAGTGATGTTGAGCATCTTTTCGTGTGTTTGTTAGCCATCTGTGTATCTTCTTTGGAGAAATGTATGTTTAGTTCTCTGGCCCATTTTTTGATTGGGTTGTTTATTTTTCTGGTATTGAGCTGCAGGAGCTGCTTGTATACTTTTGAGATTAATTCTTCATCAGTTTCTGCGTTTGCTATTATTTTCTCCCATTCTGAAGGCTGTCTTTTCTCCTTGCTTATAGTTTTCTTCATTGTGCAAAGCTTGTAAGTTTAATTAGGTCCCATTTGTTTATTTTTGCTTTTATTTCCATTACTCTGGGAGGTGGGTTATAGAGAATCCTGCTGTGATTTATGTCAGAGAGTGTTTTGCCTATGTTTTCCTCTAGGAGTTTTATAGTTTCTGGTCTTACGTTTAGATCTTTAATCTATTTTGAGTTTATTTTGGTATATGGTGTTAGAAAGTGTTCTAGTTTCATTCTTACAAGAGGTTGACCAGTTTTCCCAGTACCACTTATTGAAAAGGCTGTCTTTTCTCCATTGCATATTCTTGCCTCCTTTGTCAAAGATAAGGTGCGTGGCTTTATCTCTGGGCTTTCTATTTTGTTCCATTGATCTATATGTCTGTCTTTGTGACAGTACCAT